>NC_041405.2:157685110-157985110 GCF_900747795.2 Erpetoichthys calabaricus
CCATCCAGGCAGAATGAGCACTATTGCTTTAAATCAGCTTCCTAGGGTTATGTTGGGGTTACCATATTTGGCTGCAGTATTTGGCGCATTCTTTTACTGTAAATACAATAAATAATATTTAGGAGACAACTATTGTTTTATGTTTTATTTTCATTGGGCGAAGTGTCTCAGCACTGTGTACTGTTTTTAAATATTTTTACGTTTGCCTTTGCCTTTTTGTGGTTATTTAAGGGTTTATATTGCTGGAAAATACATTTCTGTCATTGATTTTTAGGTTTATTCACATATATTGCACAAAGCATGTATTGTGATCGCCATGTCTATCTGTCCGCATGAAAAACACACTTCAGTTTGACACAGAAATTCAGATTTTCCCACCCAGAACTATTAGATAGATAGATAGATAGATAGATAGATAGATAGATAGATAGATAGAAAGGCACTATATAACAGATAGATAGATAGATAGATAGATAGATAGATAGATAGAAAGGCACTATATAACAGATAGATAGATAGATAGATAGATAGATAGATAGATAGATAGATAGATAGATAGATAGATAGATAGAAAGGCACTATATAACAGATAGATAGATAGATAGATAGATAGAAAGGCACTATATAACAGATAGATAGATAGATAGATAGATAGATAGATAGATAGATAGATAGATAGATAGATAGATAGATAGATAGATAGATAGAGACACTATATAACTAGATAGATAGATAGATAGATAGATAGATAATGAAAGGCACTATATAATAGATAGATAGATAGATACATAGATGAAAGGCACTATATGGTAGATAGATAGATAGATAGATAGATAGATAGATAGATAATGAAAGGCACTATATAATAGATAGATAGATAAATAGATGAATGTGACTGCGGTGGGTTGGCACCCTGCCCTGGATTGGTTCCTGCCTTGCGCCCTGTGTTGGCTGGGATTGGCTCCAGCAGACCCCCGTGACCCTGTGTTCGGATTCAGCGGGTTGGAAAATGGATGGATGGATGAATGTGAAAGGCACTTTCTGGTGCTTCCATATGACATCACTTCTGGCCACCTTTGATGATGTCACTTCCGGCCACTACAGATGACGTCATTTCCGGGTGCCATTTTCTATATAAACACATTGAACCAAATATTCCTTGTCTTGTATGATCAATTTTGATTAATTTTCACCGTTTTTTTTCATCTTTGTCCATAGGACAATATACAGGGTCATTCACCAAATCTTTTTGAGCCTTCAAGTTTATTATTTCATCACAATTGATAGATAGATGTGAAAGGCACTATATAATAGATAGATAGATAGATAGATAGATAGATAGATAGATAGATAGATAGATAGATAGATAGATAGATAGATAGATAGATGTGAAAGGCACTATATAATAGACAAATAGTGTCATGCATGTGTGTTGGAGGACTCCCTCACTAGTTCTATTGAAGTATGCAATAACCCGCCGGGGCGAGAGGGGGCGCTGCCGCCAATGCGGTCTTGTTTATCTTTCCCTACAGTGTTTAAAATTCACTCTTCACTTCCTGTCCTGCCAACATAAAACCCGAGTATCCCAGAAGGAGGTGTCATTTTAGGCCCAAGCAAGCCATAAGACGGAGCTCCAATAAAGCCAGACCCCTCAACTCTTTTTCAAATCCCCGTTGAAGCGACATGCGCCATCGCTTGCCATTTATGTTCTTTTCTTTCTTATTTTTTTTCTTATTTTCAGGCAAGTAAAATGGACGACCAAATTGGTGTCCCAAAATTTCTTGCCTCTCCAGGTTGTTGTTTCTGTCCCCTGCCACAATAGATAGAACTTTATTTGTCCCCAGGGGATATATGTTTGTTTGTTTTTTTTTGGACTATAAATGTAGTTACTACACTGTACACCTTACTTGACCCATTTTTAGATGAGTTCACATATAATGTGCAAAGCACCTACTGCGATAGACAGTCTGTCTGTCTGTCCACATGAAACAACTTGGACACCCTTAAGTCAATTTTATTGAAATGTGGCACATTTATGCTTCAAGAAAATTTGTTGAGACAGTTCAAATTTTGTCACAATATCTTGAATAGATTGAGCTGTTCACAGTTTTAAAATTTCAAATTTTCTATTTAAACAGCATTGGTGAACAGCTACAGTATATAAATAAAATATAAATAAAATAAAATTGTACGAGTACCTTGAGAGAGGTTACATCTTTTTCTTCTTTCGGCTGCTCCTGTTAGGGGTTACCACAGCGGATCATCTTCTTCCATATCTTTCTGTCCTCGTCATCTTGTTCTGTTACACCCATCACCTGCATGTCCTCACCACCTTCTCTTAGTCCTTCCTCTCCTCATCTTCCCTGGCAGCTCTATCCTTAGTACCCTTCTCCCAATATACCCAGCATCTCTCCCCTGCACATGTCCAAACCAGCGCAATCTCACCTCTCTGACTTTGTCTCCCAACCGTCCAACTTGAGCTGACCCTCTAATGTCCTCATTTCTAATCCTGTCCATTCTCTTCACACCCAATGCAAATCTTAGCATCTTTTCCTCTTGCCTGGCAGCTCCAACTGAATTAAATTTTCCTCTTTTTTCACTTCTGATAGTCACTATTGGTGGCAAACAGGTCCTAAACACAAGTTAATGAATCTCTAGCTGGCTACGTGTGTGGGAAGGACGTAACTTTCACTGCCAGCTGCTTGTGCGTGCGTTCAGGATGATAACCCTCTTATCAGCAAGTTCAGTGAGGTGCAGTCTGAGTCCCTGATGCTTTAATAATAATAATAATAATAATAATACATTTTATTTATATAGTGCCTTTCCCATGCTCAAAGCACTTACAGAATATAAGAAAGAATGGCAGGGTATACAGTATATAGCATTGTACAAACCAGATAAATAAATAAAGAAGATTACGACAGTGAATTCAGAGAAAAGTCTAACAGACAACATAACTGATGGTCTCGCACACACACACAGGTTACATGAGCATCTTGACATGGAGGTAAACTGAGAGAAGGTTAATAAAGTCAGGTAGAGCTAAAAGCCTTCCTGAACAGATGAGTTTTAAGTTGAATTCATGGAGTCAGCTGACCTGATTAATTTCGGTAGGTCATTCCAGAGTCTGGGCGCTATACAGCTGAAGGCCCTGCTGTCACCCATGGAGTGTAGATTAGTGACGGGCACAACAAGATTACCAGAATCAGAGGATGTTAGTGGGCAGACAGGCACATAGTGATGGAGAAGGTCACTGATGTAGTTTGGCGTGAGGTTATTTAAGGCTTTGTAGGTTATTAGTAGGATTTTAAATTCAATCCTGTAGGACACAGGGAGCCAGTGCAGGCAGAGCAGGATGGTGTGATGTGCTCACTGCTGGTGGTCCATGTCAGGACTCTTAGAGCCAAGTTTTGAATAAGCTGGAGCTGTGATAGAAGATTAGAAGGGGCACCTGCCAGTAGGGAATTACAATAATCGATGTGGGATGTGATAAAAGCAGGGAGAAGTTTCTCAGCATTAGAGAACGAGAGGAAGGAGATAACACGAGATACGTGATGGAGGTGAAAGTAAGAAAGTTTCTTAATGTTGTTTATGTGGGCAGAATAAGAAAGGGAGAAATAAAAAATGACACCAAGATTTTTTGCAGTAGAGGCAGGTCTGATGAGATCACCGCCAAGATGGACATGGGAAGGAGCTCATTTTATGAAGTTGCACTTAATTGTCCCAATTTGCAGGAGGTCAGTTTTGTTGCAATTTCATTTTAAAGAGTTCTGCTCCATCCAGGTTTTAATTTCACTGAGGCAGGTTGTGAGCTGAGAAAGCTCTGATGAAGTTCCACTTTTGATATTGAAATAGAGTTGAGTGTCGTCTGCATAAAAATGATAACCCAGTCCATAGCTACAGATAATATGGCCAAGGGGACGCATATAAATACAGAAGAGAAGAGGGCCGAGGACAGAGCCCTGAGGAGCTCCTTGTGTGACTGGCATTGAGCTGGATCTGCTGTTGCCAAGACTAACAAACTCTTGCCTATCAGTCAGATAGGACTTGAACCACTGGAGGGCAGTGCCAGAGATACCCAGCATGTTCTCCATTCTGGACAGTAGAATGTCATGTCTGACCTGAGTGTCAAATGCTGCACTGAGGTCTAACAGAATTAATATGCTGGTTTGTCCAGAGTCTGCTGCCATAAGTAAATCATTGGTTACCCGTAGCAGAGCAGTTTCACAGCTGTGCTGTGCCCTGACACCAGAATGAAAGGGTTCCATCAAGTTATTAGAGGTTAGGTAGTTGGTGAGTTGGGAAGCTACAACACGTTCAAGAACTTTTGACAGGAAAGGTAAGTGGGAGAGAGGCCGGAAATTGATAAGACTGTCAGCATCAAGACCAGACTTTTTTAATATTGGGGCTACAGAAGCGATTTTAAAAGTGAGCGGCACAGAGCCAGTGTCAAGGGATGAGTTTATTATTGTTGTAACAGTCGGGATTATGGCATGAAGGCAGGATTTAAGTAGTGTGGTCTAGTACACAAGTAGTAATTCCTCATCTTACAAAGCAGATGTGACTGGTGAGAACTTAGAGAAGGAGCTGGATGGAGTGGGAAACAGGAAGAGATATAAACAGATGATGGATTTATGTTAGTTGAATTATTCAGATCTTTAATTTTGTTACGGAAAAAGTGGAGGAATTCCTCACAGACTTCAGTAGAAGAGGTAGGTGGGCCAGATGCGGGTTCGAGTCGTTTATTAACTACAGAGAACAAAACCCTTGGGTTATCGTGGCCACTTTCTATTATTCTGCCATAATGGGTGTTCTTGGCAGCAGTTAGTGCTTCTCTGTAAACTCTTTGGTGGTCATTGAAAGCCTGGATGTGCACGGTGAGGCCAGACATACGTGACATTCTCTTAAGGCATCGGCCAGCTGCTTTCATAGATCGTAATTCTGAGTTATACCAAGGAGCTGAACGCTGAAATGAAACCTCCTTATGTTTTAAAGGAGCTGTTTAATCTAATGCTGAATGAAGGGCTGAGTTATAGTGGACAACAAGACTATCTAGTGGAATAGGTGCAGACAGTAAAAGATCAGAAATGGATCCAGAAAGGATAGAGGGACAGATATTTTTTAAGGTTTCTGTAAGAAATTTGTCATTTACAGGTAAGACGAGGGAGAGATAATGAGACAGTGAGAAGTGCTGCTTTATGGTCAGAGAGTCCCAAATCAGTGCTGTGAATGTTAGCAACAGATAGTCCAGAAGAGCAGATTATGGAAGGTGAAAATGTATACATTAAGCATAAATAGCATATACAGTATTAGCATTAATAGCCATAAAAGTAATTAACAGCTTCTAAAGCATTAGATTTAGCTTAATTTAGACATAACAAGCTAATAAGATATGATAAGCAAATAGTTAAATAATGACATTAATTATATTGAATTTTCTAGTTAAAGCTTGAAGGAAAATTACCAATATTGGGAAAGGAAGGATAGAACAGGAAGAGAATGACGTACAGAATCTACCCGAGGACAAGAGAAGGGGGAATAAGAAGAACACCTGTTGAGTGATACCAATAACAAAAATGTTTGAAAAATGGTCATGATAGGCGCATGAGAAGCCAGCTGGAATAGTGAATCAGCAGAAACAGCAAAAGGCATTGCTACTAACAAGGTCAAGATGATGTAATGCATGAAAAATAAAATTAGTTTATTCATTTACTAGTATAAACAAATATAGAAAAATATATAAGCATTTAATGCAAGTCAGGCATGCCACGCAAAGAATTAAAAGTACATGCCATATTTCTTTTTAATTAAAGCTTAGCTTCAGCCGTTAAATATAAAACAGCTTGAGGGCCAAGGAAGGGGAAATGATAAGAGAATGCCCAAATATGGAAGAAGGAACATTTGCCAATCATAATAAGCAAAACAGAAACTAAAGATGAACAATAGACAGTCAAAATATCGGAGGCCAGCTGCAGGGGAAGTCAGGAGATAATAATGGTTCCCATGAGAACTTGGGATACCGGCTGGCCAGGTGCAAAGGGGAGCGAGGTCGGAGTGATAAGAAATTACTATATAAGTTTGGAGTCCTGAACTGTTTAGGGCTCAGCTCAATTTGGACGTATTGGGTTGAGTCTGTGTTATTATTATTGTTATTTTATTGCAATAAAACTATAGACTCTGTTTGCCTATCCTGAGTCTCCTAATTGCCTTCATTTCACGTAAAAAGCCTTGTGGTGACAATTTTTCGCCACGACAAGATCAGGTCCAGTATATGACCACCAGAGTGGGTGGGAAAAATCAACATGTTGTGTCAAGTCAAAACAGTCCAGTAAGGATAGGAAGTCATTTCTCTCTGTGTAAGAAAGGACAGAGCCGACTATACTTCCTTAGAAGGCTGGCGTCCTTCAACATCTACAATAAGATGCATACGAGATGTTCTATCAGACAGTTGTGGCGCGCGCCCTCTTCTACGCGGTGGTGTGCTGGGGGAGGCAGCATTAAGAACAAAGACGCCTCACGCCTCGACAAACTGGTGAGAAAGGCATGCTCTATTGTTGGCATGGAGCTGGACATCTTGACATCTGTGGCAGAGCGACGCGTGCTGAGCAGACTCCTGTCAATCATGGAGAATCCACTGCATCCACTGAACAGGATCATCTCCAGACAGAGGAGCAGCTTCAGTGACAGACTGAGGAGATCGTTCCTCCCCCACACTATGCGACTCTTCAATGCCACCCGCGGGGGTAAACATTAACATTATTCAATGTTTCCCTTCACAATTTTCCAACTGTGTCCCCGTGTTCTTGATGAACTCATTTTAAAGTCACTGTCTTGTTCTACTGGACTAATTCCCTTCATAATTTTAAACCCTTCACTCAGGTCTCCTCTTCATCTCCTGTAAAGGCTCAACTCCTTCAGTCTTTTCTCATAACTCATCTCCTGTAGCCCCTGAATCAGCCTAGTTGCTCTTCTCTGGACCTTCTCTTGTGCTGCTATTTCCTTTTTGCAGCCTGGAGACCCAAACGGCACACAGGACTCCAGATGAGGCCTCACTGTTATAAAGCTTGAGCAGAACCTCCTGTGACTTGTACTGCACACATCAAGGTGCTATATAACCTGACATTCTGTTAGCCTTCTTATTGACTTCTGAACACTGTCTGGTAGTTGATAGTGTGGAGTTCACTGCCACTCCTAAATCCTTCTCATAAGGTGGACTTTTGATTTGCAAACTTCCCATTGTACATTCAAACCTCCCATTTGTATTTCCTACATGTAATTCTTTACATTTACTGACATCAATTTTCATCATCCACAAATCTACCCATCATTAATGACGTCTGATCACTATTGGGCAGTTGATAGTCCTAAGTCCACTGTGATTCCTAAGTCTTTCTAATGAGGAGTATTCTCAATTTTCAGACCTCCCATTGTGTATTCAAACTTCACATTTCTACTTCCTACATGTAATTCTTTACATTTACTGACATCAATTTTCATCATCCACAAATCTACCCATCCCTTCATGCTGTCCCAGCATGATTTGATGGATTCTCAATTATCTGCCAATCCACCTATTTTGATATCATCTTAACCAGCTTATTTTTGATACTCCTATCCAAATCATTTATATTTATTAAAATAGCAATGACCCTAGTACTGACCCCTACTGGACACCACTCTTAACTTTATCCAATTGTGATAAGGTTCTTCACAGCATCACCCTCTGCTTCCTGAGCCATTTCAGGAACATCACCCTGAATTGCCACTTCTTTTAGTTTGATGCCCAATCTCTCATGTGGCACCTTATTATATGCTTGTTTTAACAATAGACTGCTGTTGGAGTATGTGAATTTCCCTTTGGGGATTAATAAAGTATCTATCTATCTATCTATCTATCTATCTATCTATCTATCTATCTATCTATCTATCTATCTATCTATCTATCTATCTATCTATCTATCATATAGTGCCTTTCACATCTATCTATCTATCTATCTATCTATCTATCTATCTATCTATCTATCATATAGTGCCTTTCACATCTATCTATCTATCTATCTATCTATCTATCTATCTATCTATCTATCTATCTATCTATCTATCTATCTATCTATCTATCATATAATGCCTTTCTCATCTATCTATCTATCTATCTATCTATCTATCTATCTATCTATCTATCTATCTATCTATCTATCTATCTATCTATCTATCTATCATATAGTGCCTTTCACATCTATCTATCTATCTATCTATCTATCTATCTATCTATCTATCTATCTATCTATCTATCTATCTATCTATCTATCTATCATATAGTGCCTTTCACATCTATCTATCTATCTATCTATCTATCTATCTATCTATCTATCTATCTATCTATCATATAGTGCCTTTCACATCTATCTATCTATCTATCTATCTATCTATCTATCTATCTATCTATCTATCTATCTATCTATCTATCTATCTATCTATCTATCTATCTATCTATCTATCTATCTATCTATCTATCATTTCTCAGTTTAGATGTAGTAATGTCAATATGGATGTTGAAATCACCAAGAAGGATAATTCTCTGAGAGTAACAGCTTAGGTGGGTCAAAAGTTCAATCAGATCGGATAAGCGGATGCATTATATTTTGGAGGACGATAAAGAAGAATGAGTGAGACAGGACCTGACTCCGTTATTAGTTTAAGAGCCAGGCACTCAAAAGACAATGGACAGTCAATTGGGATTCGTTTAATGTTTAAGTCTGCTCTGACAATTACTGCAAGCCCACCGCCTTGCCTTGAGCTGCGAGGCTCTGTGTGGAAAGTGAAACCAGGTGGTGTCGCCTCCGTGAGAGACGTGAATTCGTTCGTTTTTTTGCCAAGTCTCCGTTAAACACAGAATGTCAAGTTTGGTGTCAGTGATGAGTTCTGACATCACCAATGCTTTGCCATTAAGGGATCTCGAGTTAAACAGTGCAATATTAGTTCATGAGGCTTCTTTTTGCACAGAGCCATGATGAGGGTTTATTTTCACATAATGTAAATTTGGCACATGGACACTTCTATTTCCAGGGCCATGAGAAGGACGGCTTACAGCAAATGCTGCTGGTGGACTCTTCATTCGCAGCCCGCCGGTGGCGGCGACCTGACCCGCGATGTATATATTTCGGGCGCTGCAAAATACCGGCGTCTTTTCGGATGTTCCAGTCAGACCATTTGCTCTGAACAAACTGTTTAATAAGAAGGAGTTTGTCGTGAGAGTATTTTAGCATGATACCGGGCAATACTTATCTAAATAGCAGTGGAGAAGCAGCACAGCACAGCAGAACCAGTAGGACAGGCGGGTGTGGTAGCATAGGTGAGCGGCAATAGCAAGCAGCAGAAAGCATAGCAGGAGGAGGTAACAGGATTTGGAGGTTCCAATACACAGCCACAAACAGTAACGCTTGGTAATTTCAGGTGTGATCACCCCGGAGCCATAAGCCAGCTTAGTATGAACATCAGATCAGTTCCCAGTCGTAGAATACTGTAAGATGAAACGGGAGCAGATCAGCATAGCGAATATAATCACAGAGACAGATCATCCCAAGGTCCTAGATCGCCAGGTACAAAGAAATGTTGGTAGGTCTTGTCCCATGATCCACAGACTCAGCTGTTCCCAGTCAAAGTAGAGACCATAAAATCTGTAAATTTTAAGCCAAATCCATGCAATTCGAGTCAGCTGTATCCACGAACTATACGTACAATAAAAGAAATAAAACAAGCGTAAGAAAGTGTAGAATTAAGGCGAATTTTGCGAAAAATGTTGTTAACAGGGAGGAGCGGCAACAAGAAGCGTGAGCCGGCGTCCCCTCACCTAAGTAACACCTAAGTTAAATGAACTTCCTAACCATTGTAATGAGGAGAGCAGGAGACACAAAAAGT
Source organism: Erpetoichthys calabaricus (assembly GCF_900747795.2). Lineage (NCBI taxonomy): Eukaryota > Metazoa > Chordata > Cladistia > Polypteriformes > Polypteridae > Erpetoichthys > Erpetoichthys calabaricus. The sequence continues at coordinate 157,695,029 of NC_041405.2, forward strand.
TTTGGGGACGGCCACCCCAGAAAACAGCAAAAGATAAACATCCATCCATCCATTTTCCAACCCGCTGAATCCAAACACAGGGTCACGGGGGTCTGCTGGAGCCAATCCCAGCCAACACAGGGCACAAGGCAGGAACCAAACCCGGGCAGGGTGCCAACCCACCGCAGAAAAGATAAACACATTGTCACAAAACAGAACTGAGGGTGATAGAGAGCCATTTATATGGCAGAAACAGGAAAAGGGATGGAACAGGGTGGCCGGAAGTGGAAGTGATGTCTTCAGTAGATGATGGGGTCTGAAGAGGAAGTTGTCATCAGGGACGGATGGAAGTGACGTCATCAGTGGGAGGGTTGACGGTGACGTCATTGTTTCGGTGGTTCTTTGGCTGATCTGCAGAGGGACAAAAGGAGAAAGGATCAGATGACAGCGCCAACCCCTGAGAAATAACATCACCTGAGCCCATTAAGCGCATGTGTGTGACACCATTTAAGTATAAAATGTAAGCAAGGAAAGCAAAATGTTATCTGCATATGAATATAGTATCCTGTGGTGTGTAAGCTGCTGTGCGCAGAGCAAATAAACATTTAGTTGAGACTCTTCACCTTACACTAAACCGAGCTCGCAGCTCCATTATCTGCACATTTTAATGATTCAGCATTTCACCGTCACTATAATTTACTAGGGTGGCCAGACATCCAGGTGACAGAGACAGTTTTCAAATTTTCACGCAATGTATCCTGATAAGTAACTGAAGGGTATCAAAATGCTGCGCTCTTAACAGGCTGCTCGTCTGATAAAACGTCACTCCACCAACACAAAATATCCTCATAAAGTATTTAGAATAGCAAGGGGGACAACCATACCCCCAGATCCAAGTTCGATGTAATATAGCGTGGTCAAAAACTCCAGCGGGGAAAGCTTAATGAAGTGTCAAGACAACCAAGAAGCAGACAGAAACAGATGGCACTGCCATTTATTTTACATTTAGATTTTAGCTTTAGTGCAGGGGGACTTGGGGTGCCGTAAAGTTTGCATAAGATGGGCACCCAAGTAGCTTACTGATCTGCTCGCGCCAGCACCCTTCAGTGAACTGCAGCAGGTTTCACACCCCTCTGCCCAAAGAAATCTCACTACGGCAGGTTGTTCAACAATGGTGCCATGCCACCGCTTCTTGGCTTCAATTAGACCAGGGGGTTCTCAAAGTCAATCCTGGGGACCCCCTGTGGCTGCAGGTTTTTGTTCCAACCAGCTTCTGGGCTAATTAAGTGAACTGTTATTTCCAAGATTCTATGTTTTGGGAACAATCCAGAAATTAGAAAACTAAGTTTGGTTAAAAAAAAATTAAAATGCATTAAGAAGTTGTATGGAAATAATGTATTTGTTTTCTTTTTAACAATATTTTCATTCTGTTTTGCCAGGTGTTCTAATTGTTTAATCCATCCATCCATCGTCCAACCTGCTATATCCTAACACAGAGTCATGGGGGTCGGCTGGAGCCAATCCTAGCTATGACAGGGCGCAAGGCAGGAAACAAACCCCGGGCAGGGCGCCAACCCACTGCATGGCACACACACACACACACACACACACACACACACACACACAAGGGACAATTTGAACTGTGGGAGGAAACCCACACAAACACTGGGAGAACATGCAAACTTCACACAGGGAGGACCCGGGAAGCGAACCCATGTCTCCTTACTGCAAGGCAGCAGTGCTACCACCCTATAACTGGTGTACAAAATTTTAATATTTATATTAATGATGCATTAATTGTGGTGGAGTTTATGTTCCAGAGGAATGACGCACTCGTCCTCAGAAGCACCAAGAGGTATAAAGTAGTCGTTTGAGTCACCCAGCTAAGACCTTCTCTGTTAGCCGACTGGCTCTGCGTACCCACTGGGGAGTACGAAGAGATGTTTACTACATTTTTTTTTTTATTTTTAATACTAGTTTGCTTTGTCCCCTGCTCAATTCGCTCGCCAACCCCTTTGCCCCCCTCTCTGAAACCCCTCTTAAACGGTGATACATCCATCCATCCATTATCCAACCTACTATATCCTAACTACAGGGTCACGGGGGTCTGCTGGAGCAAATCCCAGCCAGCACAAGGCACAAGGCAGGAAACAAGTCCCCGGGCAGGGCGCCAGCCCAAAGCTGGGCACACACACACATTAGGGACAATTTAGAATTGCCAATGCACCTGCATGTCTTTGGACTGTGGGAGGAAACCCACGCAGACACGGGGAGAACATGCAAAATCCACGCAGGGAGGACCCGGGAAGTGAACCTCAGGTCCCCCAACTGCGAGGCAGCAGCGCTACCCACTGCGCCACCGTGCCGCCCTTTAACATACCTGATTCACAATAATTTTAATGCTCATAAAAGATCACACTAAGGTTTATATCTGCTTGTGCTAATACATTTTTATTTTCCAAATTCTCTTGTGAAAAGCGGACAGACATACAGACAAACAGACAGATGTTGGGTTTTCTTTACATATAATACGTTACCCTGGCTGTCCATTTGTCTGTCCAGGATTTTAAATCGCCTGTAGCTCGCAAACCCTTTGACCGATTGACCTGAAATTTAGTACACATACACAAAGTGACACCTACTATCTGCTTTCGGGTGATGATTGACCTCCAAGGTTATTCCTCTTTTTATTTTCATTTTATTTTATTGTAGAATCAACTCTCAGCAACAGCCAGCAGGGCGGGAGTGCGGCGCATTCTCAGTTTATCTCTTACTTTCTTTCCTTGCTTCCCTTAATTTTCTAACCGTCCTTCAAAAAACAGGCGTTCCCCCTTCTCTGTCCGCGGACAGTTTCTGTGTCTGCTTTCGGGTGATGAATGACCTCCAAGGTTATTCCTCTTTTTATTTTCATTTTATTTTATTATAGAATCAACTCTCGGCAGCGGCTGTGAGGCATGCGCAGTGAGGCGCATGCATAGGGCGCCGTTCTCATCCCTATCACCTTCTCCATCGCTTCCTCTACCTCTTCATTTCTTAAGTCTTCAATCTGCCTCAAGAATGAGTTAAGTGCCAGCTTAAGTGAAAAATGAAAGAAAACGTACTAAGTAATTGCAACACAAATACCGACTTGATCAGTTTTAACGTGAAAAGATGCTGACGAAAGAAGAGAAGAAGTGGGCCACTAGGGTGGAGAAGAGAGGAGCTGCTCAGGAAGGAGCAAACGCATCAACCTCTGAGGATACGAATGATAAACGTACAGAGAAAGAAAGAGGAGGAAAACTAGGAACGCTCAAGTCAAGTTGATTCACAGCACGTTATCTTTATAGCAGTGCGCCGTTACTGGCATTACATTGATTTTTTTTTACCATTTTTACTACCATCTGTTTCCTTAAGAGAGGCATTAGCTCTCTGGAAATGTGTTCTTTTCAATTGCGGCGTTTTAATTAACCTGAATTTAAATAAAAAGGTATTATCCTTCCCCTGCATACAATATAACGGTTAAAAGATTACACGAGAACAAAAAGGATAATCTAGCTCTTTACTGACGGGTTCACGTGGTATTACAAATGGGAAGCTTATGACAGACATATCAAGCCGCGGGAATCTTGATCTGTGCAGTCCGTCATCTTTCGTCACCACGCTGAAAGGATTTTAGCCGGACAGAAGACAGAATCTTCTGCCCAGCCTCAGATGGAAGACAGGACAGTACTCAAACCCCACCTTCAAGCATACAGGAATAGCACAATGCCTACATACAGTTCTTATCCTCCCAACAAGGAAAGGTTTTTTGTGCTGACAGAAGACAGAAATATACTAGTCTGTCTTTAGGCTGACTATTCAATTCTCCAGCTGTCTGTAGCTCTCTATAGTCCTGATGCTGTGCTCCTCTGTACCTGTATGAATGAATCCATTACAGTGGGCACAGAGAACAGTGACATTAAACTTAAATAAAAAACACATAGTATAACACCATCTTTGTTAATCGCCTGCATTTTTTTATTCTGGACATTAGGGCAGCATCAGTGTTTTCAGGGGCGTGTCCTTGGAGGTTGTGACCTTTGATCGATGTCACAATGAGTTTAAAGGTCATCCTTGGAATTACTTCTCTGTCCGGGTTGATGGATTCCAAATGCTTTTCCATGTGTCTGTTTTCAGAACGTTTTTGTCTAACCGTGGTGGATCGTGTCTTTCAAGGTGTTTTAGTTAATTTTATTTATTTGTACTTTGCACTGAACCCCCTGGTTAATTGACCCTCGCCTTAATGAGGTAATTGCCTGTTAGTGGTGTGGCGAGTGCACAGCTGAGGTTGCCACCACCGATATCAGAAGCACAGATGGGCTAAGTAAGGGGGGAACAACGTGGAATGGAAAAAAGAGGAAGAATTAAAACAAGCAAACCTGACAGGAAGAAAACGAGAATGTTATTTATCAGCCAGCGTTCCTCCCCTGACTGGGGTTCAAAGTCTTCTTTTATGTGTTTTTTGTTCAGTTTCGAGTCATTGAGGTATGTTAATATTACTTTGATTTCATTTCTGATTTGTTATCTGTGCCTGTGCTATGTTTAATGTTTTTTTTTTTTTGGCAGGTCCTTCAAGAGACAGAACTGCCAAGAATTGCCCTCCACCCTAAAAATATCTGAAGGGTCTTCCAGAGTTCCTGGCAGTTCATTTTGGATGTGCTACTTGTGTTTGCTTATTCTTATTGTCATCTTCTGCTTGACCTTGCCTTGAATTACCATATTGGGATTTTGTTCTCCTTGGATTGCATTTGCTGGTAACTGCTTTATGCCTATTGTACTCTTCGAGGATTCACAGTGTAGCAGAGAATTTTATTTTATAAAGATGCTGCTTCTGCCCTTATATCTAACCAGAGTTTGATGGGAAATCCCCTCCTTAGCCGTGCCGGTTGAAGTCCATTTGGAACTCTAGGCAGGGTTGTCAGACATTGGTCACTTCCAGGTGTACTGGATTATTCATTCAAATGTCCCTCCTTGGTCATTTTGATTTGACTTTCTGATACTTGATAATTTCATCTAGTGGTGGAGTCTGTCTTGAGAAATCTCTGATACTAGATCATTTCATCGAGCAAGGAGGGGTGGGTATTAGTGAAAAGGCCCCTTGACATCACGGGACCCTGGCCACACACCCAGTACTAAACAGTCAGCATGGGTTCAGACAAGGAGGTCGTGTTTTACTAACATGCTGGAATTCCATGAGGAAGCAAGAAAAGGATACAATCAAAGTGGAACAGATGATATTACTTATCTGGACGAGACAGATAGAGGGAGTGAAGAGCTGGCCATTGTTCTTGTTTATTTCAGCTTCTAAAAATGAACAGAAGGGTTTGTGCTTCGGACGTTGACCTTAATTTACCAACCATGCTGTGGGACAAGTTACAAATCTCAGACGGCCGGAGCAGGGACTCGATATTTTAAACGGCAAAGATATAAAGGGGACCAACAATGGATGGGATAAGAGTCCACTTCACCACCTCCAAGCCAATTAAGAGTTACTAAATAAAATAAATTAACACACAACAGAAAGACTGCTTTAATAAAAACTACAATTACTACTAATAAAAACAAAACCTGAACAACTTAGAGCCATTAATTAATATGTAGCGATGCCACATCACCACATATAGATAGATAGATAGATAGATAGATAGATAGATAGATAGATAGATAGATGTGAAAGGCACTATATAGATAGATAGATAGATGTGAAAGGCACTATATAATAGAGATATGAAAGGCACTATATGATAGATAGATAGATAGATAGATAGATAGATAGATAGATAGATAGATAGATAGATAGATAGATAGATAGATAGATAGATAGATAGATAGATGTGAAAGGTACTAGATAGATAGATAGATAGATAGATAGATAGATAGATAGATAGATAGATAGATAGATAGATAGATAGATAGATGTGAAAGGCACTATCTATCTATCTATCTATCATATAGTGCCTTTCAAATCTCTATTATATAGTGCCTTTCACATCTATCTATCTATCTATCTATCTATCTATCTATCTATCTATCTATCTAGTGCCTTTCACATCTATCTATCTATCTATCTATCTATCTATCTATCTATCTATCTATCTATCTATCTATCTATCTATCTATCTATCTATCTATCTATCTAGTGCCTTTCACATCTATCTATCTATCTATCTATCTATCTATCTATCTATCTATCTATCTATCTATCTATCTATCTATCTATTAATCCCCAAAGGGAAATTCACATACTCCAACAACAGCATATTGTTAAAACAAGCATATAATAAGGTGCCACATGAGAGAATGGGCATCAAACTAAAAGAAGTGGCAGTTCAGGGTGATGTTCCTGAAATGGCTCAGGAAGCAGAGGGTGATGCTGTGAAGAACCTTATCACAATTGGATAAAGTTAAGAGTGGTGTCCAGTAGGGGTCAGTACTAGGGTCATTGCTATTTTAATAAATATAAATGATTTGGATAGGAGTATCAAAAATAAGCTGGTTAAGTTTGAAGATGATACCAAGATAGGTGGATTGGCAGATAATCGAGAATCCATCGAATCATCACAGAGGGACTGGGACAGCATGAAGGGATGGGTAGATTTGTGGATGATGAAAATTGATGTCAGTAAATGTAAAGAATTACATGTAGGGAGTTGAAATGTGAAGTTTGAATACACAATGGGAGGTCTGAAAATTGAGAATACTCCTCATTAGAAAGACTTAGGAATCACAGTGGATTTAGGACTATCAACTGCCCAATAGTGATCAAACGTCATTAAGAAGGCTAACAGAATGTCAGGTTATATAGCGCCTTGATGTATGGAGTACAAGTCACAGGAGGTTCTGCTCAAGCTTTATAACACACTGGTGAGGCCTCATCTGGAGTCCTGTGTGCAGCTTTTGGTGTTCAGGCTACAAAAAGGACATAGCAGAGCTAGAAAATGTCCAGAGAAGAGGGACTAGGCTGATTCAGGGCTACAGGGGATGAGTTATGAGAAAAGACTGAAGGAGTTGAGACGTTTAATCATTTAATGTCAGTAAATGTAAAGAATTATATATAGGAAATAAACATGGGAGGTTTGAATACACAATGGGAGGTTTGCAAATCAAAAGTCCACCTTATGAGAAGGATTTAGGAGTGGTAGTGAACTCCACACTATCAACTACCAGACAGTGTTCAGAAGTCAATAAGAAGGCTAACAGAATGTCAGGTTATATAGCGCCTTGATGTGTGCAGTACAAGTCACAGGAGGGTCTGCTCATCTTTATAACACACTGGTGAGGCCTCATCTGGAGTCGTGTGTGCAGTTTGGGTCTCCAGGCTACAAAAAGGACATAACAGCACTAGAGAAGGTCCAGAGAAGAGCAATTAGGCTGATTCAGGGCTACAGGGGATGAGTTATGAGGAAAGATTAAAAGAGCTGAGCCTTTATAGGAGATGAAGAGGAGACCTGAGTGAAGGGTTTAAAATTATGAAGGGAATTAGTCCAGTAGAACAAGATGGTGACTTTAAAATGAGTTCATCAAGAACACGGGGACACAGTTGAAAACTTGTGAAGGATAAATTTCACAGAAACATGAGGAAGATTTTCTTCACACAGAGAACTACAGACACCTAGAGTAAGTGTGGTGGACGGGAGGACTTTGGGGACTTTCAAAGCTCAAGTTGATGTTATTTTGGAGGAATTAAGTAGAGAGGACTGGTGAGCTTTTTTGGGCTGAATGGCCTCTTCTCACCCTGATTGGTCTAATGGTCTAATGTTCTAATGCCCAGATGGTAGATCCACCCTTTATGATAATAATAATAATAATTCATTACATTTATATAGCGCTTTTCTCAGTACTCAAAGCGCTATCCACACAGGGAGGAACCAGGAAGCAAACCCATAATCTTCCACAGTCTCCTTACTGCAAAGCAGCAGCACTACCTGCGCCACTTGTGAGGACGAGGTCCTCTTGTACAGTTGTTGCTCCTTAGGTAAAATTACCCACCCCCTGTATTGCTGTATTTATTATCTAAATATTACACTGTGAAAACTTCATACCACCAGGTATGTGTATAGATGGTGTGACAATAAAGCCCACCTAACATGACTGATTTGTAACTGTACTGGAATGAAGATTCTCCTGGATGCGCACTTTCAAGCGTCAGGCTCCTGACATGGCGTTACGCCCAGCCGCACGTTCCTGAACAGCCGCCACACAAATGGTTTGGATCAAGCCCCTTGCGCAAGCCTCTTTCCAAATTCTAAATGTCTGCACTCGGGCTTTGTTTGTCTCTGAAGAATGAACAAATCCTTTCCACACGTGGGCTAATGAATGAAGTAGACAGAAAGCAACTGTTTGTCTGCCAGAAACCCTGCTGCCCTCCACTCCCATACTTGGATTTCTTCCAGCTCATCCTTTCTTTTTGTTAATTTCATTTTAATAAAGGTGACTGGCAGACATTTCTAATTGCAGTCCAGATGAGGAACAGAAGAACATTCCAGATCCGTGTCGAAAAAGAGGGTGCCCGCCTTGCAACTTTTCGATTCATTTTATTCTTTTCGCTGTGTGATTAAAGTTGTGCTGTTCACATGAATCAAAGGTGTTGACATGTTTTGCTGTGAACTTCAAAAACTTAAATTACAGCACCTTCGGAAAGTCCTCAGATGCCTTCACCTTCTTCACATTTTGCTTTGTCGCAGCCTTGTGCCAAAGTCATTTCAATTCATTTTTTTTTCGCTTTATCAAGCAACACTCAATAACACAGAATAGCAAAACGAAAACAGGATTTTAGAAATGTTAGCAAATGTTTTAAAAACAAGTTGCACAATCTTGGCATGGCAGAATATTCGGGTGCGTTCTTGATGTGGAAGTTGGAGCACTTTTCACATTTTCTATTTACTTCATCCAAGAGTCAGTTATTACATTTGTGTTTATTAAAACGTTTTGTAACGGTGAGTCATATCGAAAAGTTCTTCTTCATTTCCTTCACCTTTTCGCATTTCTTTGTGATGGATGATGTGCTTGATCAGCCTTCTCCAAAGAGCTCGGTCCTGCACCTCCACCTCACCAGTCAGACCCTTTTCTTTCAGTTCTTCTTTTTCTTTCTCCATCCACCTCCACTTTGGCCTCCCTCACTTTCTCTTCTTCATGTCCATCATTCTCTTGTTCGCTTACCCCCTTGTCTCTCTTCATCACATGTCCATTCCGCTTCAGCCTTCTTTCCTCTACTTTCTTTATCTCTCCAAAGTACAGTAAAACCTTGGATTGCGAGTAACTTGGTCTGTGACAAGCTAAAATTTTTAATCCATTTTGACTTGATAAACAAGTGAGGTCTTGCAATACGAGTAGTCCATATACGCTTTGACTGTTGAGCGTCACGTGATCATAACTGAGCCGATGGTTCTTCTCTCTCCACGGGATTGTGGGTAATCATCTCCCATTCTCGGTCTCAGTCGGCGTGCCTCACTCATATAGTCTACTATAGCATGTACTATAGCATGGTGACCACGTGTGTGTGTTGTGACGTGTGAGTCCCTGTTTTGCACCATCATATATGAAGCTGAGTCTCAGTACTTTAGCAACACCAGCTTTATTCAGCTTGAAACAGGAACAGCGCGGTTATTTATTGTAGGGTGATCTGCCACTCTCTCCTATACACAGACAGAGCAGTCAGGCAGGGTCAGGGGAGCCAGGTTAGTGGCCAAGTAATCCTGCGCCCTGCATTTGTATCACCCATCAACAGCATGTCCGCGATCTTTTCGGATTCGCTTTTACGGCCAACTGCTACAGCGCTGGGAGCCTGCGGTTGCTGCGGCGTGTCGTCCCGTTGGGTGGAATCCCAAAAGAGTTTAGAAACCTTACAGTTTTCGAAAATCTACTTCTGAGCGCTCAGGACCACCGTAGTGTCAACTGAAGGTTTGCTTTTCAACTGGACAAAGCAAAGACGACACAGAAGTACCTTAGGGACAACTCTGGGAATGTCCCTTGAGTTACCTAGCTGGAGTTTGGACCTGAACCCAATCAAACAACTCCAGAGAGGCCAGAAAATCGCCATCCACAGCATTTCTTATTTATTTTGTGTCCAATTGTAGTGACTCTTTAGGCAAAAGCAACTGTCATTGGAGAGGCTCCTTGTTAAAGTCGCATAAAAAGAAGAAGATTCCAGTGAGCCAACAGAGAGCAGGATTCCGTTAGTTAGAGTGAAAGTCGTCCTGCACGATAATCCTCCTCTCCTCTCTCTCGTCTCCCTCACACCAGCCACAATTCATTTCAAAGGTAAAGTGCAGGTTAATTTATTTTATGCATTTTTTACTTTATATTTTGTATTAATCGTTTTATATGAATAGTTTTGGGTTGTGGAACGAACCATCTGAGTTTCCATTATTTTTTATATTTGATAAACGAGTGCTTTGAATTACAAGCACAAATCAGGAACAAATTATGCTCGCAATCCAAGGTTCCACTGTATGTTGTACCTGTGATTGTCTCATTTTGTATTCTGTCCTTCTTTGTAACTCCACAAATCCATCTCCACATTCTCTCCACATTCTCATTTCTGCCACAGTTCAGGTTCAAAGTTTATTGTCATACGCACAGTAAGGAAACACATTTCCCTGTACAGTGAAATTCTTTATTTGCTGTCCACACTAAATGACAAAACTTCTTCTGATGCTGCGCTCCCTTTACTGTCCGTGTCTCAACTCCATACATCAGAGGGATCTGCAGTGGCAATTGGAAGGTTGCCGGTTCGAATTCCGTAAATGCCAATAGGGACTCTGCTCTGTTAGGCCCTTAACCTGCAATTGCTGAGAGCTTTGAGTAGTGAGAAAAGCACTATATAAATGAAAAGAATTATTATTATCATTACTGGTCTTACCAGTGTCTTACAAACCTTGCCTTTAACCTTCACCTTAATTCATCAATCACACAAAACTCCTGAATCCATATATGAAATTTGTAGTCTCTCTCTCTTTATATATTGTTTTGTCTTGGTAGAGTTCTCTATGACTCTGTTTTCCGTTTTTGTATTCTTTATTATGTAGCCTTTGTCAGAATGCCTCAAATCTCCCAGACTTACCACTGTTTATAAGGTATTATAGTATGTAACTTCTCCCCTCCTTCCCTTCTACATCTATAACCTCAGGCAATTAGGTGTAGTAAAAGACAAGCAAGAGTTAAGTTACACTTTAAATAATGTGTTATTGATAATATTCAAGGCAGCACGGTGGCGCAGTGGTAACGCTGCTGCCTCACAGTTAGGAGACCTGGGTTCACTTCCCGGGTCCTCCCTGCGTGGAGTTTGCATGTTCTCCCCGTGTCTGCGTGGGTTTCCTCCGGGCGCTCCGGTTTCCTCCCACAGTCCAAAGACATGCAGGTTAGGATTGGCGATTCTAAATTGGCCCTAGTGTGTGCTTGGTGTGTGGGTGTGTTTGTGTGTGTCCTGCGGTGGGTTGGCACCGTGTTTGGTGTTGCCTTGTGCCCTGCGTTGGCTGGGATTGGCTCCAGCAGACCCCCGTGACCCTGTGTTCGGATTCAGCGGGTTGGAAAATGGATGGATAGATGGATGATAATATTCATAAATAATAACAATAAACAAAGTATAAGCGAAAATTGGCAACCATACAACCTGATCAATGCTGATGTGTAGTTTCAGGCGGCACACAGACTTGTTTGTTACTTTAAATGTCTCCAGTTAAGGCCTCATTTGTGGTCAGCTTTCTTCAGAACAGGCCACATGCCTGTCTCAATATGGCTGCCGAGCTGTGCTCTTCATTGTGTTGTCCTTTTCAGTTCATGGTGTATGAGATGCTCCTTCATCAGTTTGGTAAGAGAGAGAGAGCAAGGGGTAAAACAAGCAAATTTATAATAATAATAATAATGCATTTTATTTATATGGCACTCTACATTAGTAGTAAATCTCAAAGTGCTACATAAAAAAAGTTTAAACAGAGGAAAAGCAAGATAAAAACAAAGATAAAACAACAATAACTATAGCATTCTTGTTAATATCCATCCATCCATTTTCCAACCCGCTGAATCCGAACACAGGGTCACGGGGGTCTGCTGGAGCCAATCCCAGCCAACACAGGGCACAAGGCAGGAACCAATCCCGGGCAGGGTGCCAACCCACCGCAGTCTTGTTAATATGCTTTCCTAAATAGAAAAGTCTTTAGCTGTTTTTTAACCCTTTGCAGTCGTATTTAATTTTCAACGTCACGCTACATTAGTCGTAATTAATTATTGAAAAAACGCCAATAATTACAGCAGTTATTTTTTCAAGCACGTAGGAATAACACAGGCCACTTTTCTCGACCAGGCGACTGCAAAGGGTTAAAACAGCCCACAATCTGCTGTGTTCTCAGGCTCTCTGGTAGGACATTCCAGAGCTGTGGAGCAGCCACTGCAAAGGCTCGGTCACCCATTGTACGAAGTTTGGTCACAGGAGGGCGAAGGCGGTAGGTATTTGCAAATTGGAGGTTTCTTGTAGTGGATTGTAGTATAAGGAGTTCGTAAAATATTGTGGAGCATTTCCATGGATACTCTGGTGAGTGAACAGAGTTTGTATTCGATACGGAGGTGGATAGGGAGCCAATGAAGTGACCGAAGGACTGGTGAAATGTGTTCATACTTCCACACCCTCATCAGGATTCTTGCAGCACTATTTTGAAGGCTCTTGCTGGAGATCCCGATGAGGAGTGCATTACAATAGTCCAGTCTGGATGAGACAAAGGCATAAACCAGCTTTTCAGTATCACAGAGGGAGAGATAGGGATAGAGTTTGGCGATATTTCGGAGATGAAGGAATGCATTTACAAAGGTGATGGACATGTGTATTATAAATATGTATTAAATTTATAGATTCTCTGTCCAACCACTATAGCCAATAGGGTGTCATGGTACTTAAAGACTTCTGATGCAAGCCAACTCCAAACAGCCATACTTCAGACCAATGAGGGATAGAATACCCTCACGCCTGCCCTCCAAACCAGGTGTTAAGGTAAAGCTTGGTAGTTAGACAGCCTGGCTTTCTTGTCTGAGTTGACTGAGATAGACTTTAGCAGAGAAATATTAGCCAAACTGGTAGGAGGGCCTTCACCGAACCCTGTCGTAAAATTCCAAAGAGACTCAGTCCTTAAAGGGGAGAAGGGGTTCTTAAATCATTGCTGTTATTATCAATAATGTAACATGTTGCAGGTGGCCAGGATTATTACCTGGCTGGGACACCAGAAAGGACCGGAAGGTGGCAAGAATAACTTCCGGGCCACGAGGGCACAACTGCCACGGAGCAGGAGAGGACCACGGGAAAGGAGAACGAACTATCGGACTTGTTGGGACCCGTGGCCACCGCCTGGGGGCGCTTTACACCTCGTGGGACCCGGATGTTGTTACTTCCGCCACACTCTGCAAGATGGCGGAGGGATCGGCCAGGGACGTCCGGAAGTGTTTCCGGGTCAAAGGGCAGCACTTCCGCCACACCAGGAAGTGCTGCAAGATGGACGTCATCAGCCACCTGGAGCACAGCCGGGCAGGGATAAAAGGAGCCGACTCCTTACAGTCATTGAGCCAGAGTCGGGAGTGGGAGTTGGACGAAGCTCCCTGGAGGAGTAGAGGCGGCAAAGGACATTAAGAAGACATGATCAAGGGTGATTATTGCTTTGTGCTTTGTGTGGAGTGTGGAACTGTGTTTATTTAATGTTTAATAAACGTGTGTCTTTTATAAAGATGTGGTCTCCGACTGGTGGTGTCCGGGCAACTATCACAAACACTAATATTACATTGCTTTGTCTAAGTTATAAATAAAGACATAGAAAATATTTTTCAACTTGCATGCAAAATTTCACATCACAACATATATACACCAGTAACGGCGCACTGCTATAACGATAACGTGCAGTGAATCCACTTGACGTGAATCATTCCTAGTTTTCATCCTCTTTCTCTGTACGTTTATCATTTGTTTTCTCAGATGTTGATGTCACTTGTTGCTGCCTGAGCAGCTCTTCTTTTCTCCACCCTAGTGGCCCACTTCTTCTCTTCTTTTGTTGGCATCTTTTTGCATTAAAACTGATTAAGTCAGTGTTTTGTGATGCAATTACTTAGTACGTTTTCTTAAATTTTTCACTTAAGGTGGCACTTAAGTCTTCAATCTGCCTCAAGAATGATTTAAGAAATGAAGAGGGAGGGGAAGTGATGGCGAAGGTGGTAGGGAATGAGAACGGCGCCCGTACGCATGCGCCGCACGGCCGCCCTGATGCCCCCTGCCGAGAGTTGATTCTACAATAAAATAAAAAAAAAAATAAAAAGAGGAATAACCTTGGACTGTGGTGGGCTGGCGCCCTGCCCGGGGTTTGTTTCCTGCCTTGCGCCTTGTGTTGGCTGGGATTGGCTCCAGCAGACCCCAGTGAACCTGTGGTTGGAAAATGGATGAATGGATAACCTTGGAGGTCAATCATCACCCCGAAAGCAGATAGTAGACATCACGTAATATATGTATACCAAATTTCAGGTCAATTGGTGAAAGGGTTTGCGAGCTACAGGTGATTTTAAATCCTGGACAGACAAATGGATATCCACGGTAGTGTATTATATATCAAGAAAACCCAATATCTGTCTGTATGTCTGTTTGCTATTCACGAAAGAATATAGAAAATAAAAATGTATTAGTACAAGCAGATATAAAACTTAGTGTGATCTTTTATAAGCATTAAAATTAGTGTGAGTTAGGTATGTTAAGTAAATAGTTAAATACAGGTATTTGCCATATTTCTTTTTTAGTTAAAGCTCAGAGCAAAACCACCAGTATTGAGCAACTCAGAAAGACGGAGAAGGAAGAGAAGGACGTACAGAAACTGGGGGAACACCTGTTGTTTGAAGGACGGTTAGGAAATTAAGGGAAGCAAGGAAAGAAAGTAAGAGATAAACTGAGAACAATATTGGTAACCAAGAAAGGGCCCGTGAGAAGCCAGGTGAAGTAAGGAGTCCGAATAGACAGCAAAGGCATTGTTTCAAAAGAGGCCATGATGACAAGAAATTATTATATAAACTCTGATTTTTGACCTGTTCGGGGCTCGGTTCAGTTTGGCCTAATTAGTCTGTATTATTGTTTATTGCAATAAACGAATTACTCTGTTTGCCTATCCTTCGACTCCTTGAGCCTTCTTTCAAGGTGAGAATCTTCAGCGTATTTTACGCCCCGACAAGAACTATTTAACGGATTTAGATCGGGTTTTTTTTCTATAGTTTGCTTGAACATTCCGGTTGATTTACCGACTTCTCTCATCGCGCTAAGAATCATATTTCGCTCGCAGGAGCGATATATTCGCACAAATCTGAGGCAGAGGCTGTGGGTCAAGGGGAGAGGGAAGTGTGGCATCAGGAGTGGGGAGCCAGGCAGGGCCCACTTTACTCACATGCCAGCCTCCAACTGAATTTTAGTGATTGGCAAAAATGGATATAATGAGGGTATTAGAAATAAACTTAATCCATTAAGATTAAAAGTCAAGACAGAGGTAAAGAATTTAGGGGTAACTATTGAATTTTAAATTTTAAATCACATATTTGGAACTACAGACTGGGATATCCTGCAGGGATCACATAGTGAGAACATTGAGGAGGTTGTTGACTGCACTACTGACTACATCAACTTCTGTATGGACATTGTAGTTCCAGTAAGAACAGTACGCTGCTATGCTAACAACAAGCCATGGATTACAAGTGACATCAAGGGCCTTTTGAACCAGAAGAAAAGGGCTTTTAAAAGCGGTGATCAGCATGAGCTCAAGCGCGTGCAGAAGGAACTCCGAGTCCAGCTCAGGGCAGCGAAGGAGCAGTACAGGAGAAAGCTGGAGCAGAAGTTGCAGAATAACAGCATGAAGGAAGTGTGATGGGATGAAGATCATCACTGGCTGAAGCTCGAAGCGGGGTACCACCATCGAGAGAGACGTGAAGAGAGCAAACCAAATGAACAACTTCTTTAACAGGTTTGACCACCCTAACCCACTCTCACCTTGGAGTACTGCACCCTCCACACATCCTTCTGCTGATGCCAGCATAGGAGAGACATTCCCACCCATAATTACAACAGCGCAAGTGATCAGAGAGGAGACTTTGTGCCAGCAAAGCAGCGGGTCCAGATGGAGTATCACCACGACTGCTGAAGGTCTGTGCATTGGAGTTGGGGGGCCCTCTACAGCGCATCTTCAACCTGAGCCTGGAACAGGGGAGAGTCCCGAGGCTTTGGAAAACATCTTGCATCACCCCAGTCCCAAAGGTATCACGTCCTAGTGAGCTGAATGACTTTCGGCCTGTTGCTCTGACATCACATGTGATGAAGACCATGGAGAGGCTGCTGCTTCACCACCTTAGGCCACAGGTTCAACACGCCCTTGACCCTCTGCAGTTTGCATATCAGGAGAAGGTGGGAGCGGAGGATGCCATCATCTATATGCTACACCGATCCCTCTCTCACTTGGACAGAGGCAGTGGTGCTGTAAGAATTATGTTTCTGGACTTCTCTAGCGCCTTCAACACAATCCAACCTCTGCTCCTTAGTGACAAGCTGACAGAGATGGGAGTAGATTCATACCTGTTGGCATGGATCGTGGACTATCTTAAAGACAGACCTCAGTATGTGCGTCTTGGGAACTGCACGTCTGACATTGTGGTCAGCAACACAAGAGCGCCGCAAGAGACTGTACTTTCTCCGATCCTGTTCAGCCGATATACATCAGACTTCCAATACAACTCGGAGTCCTGCCATGTACAAAAGTTCGCTGACGACACTGCTATCGTGGGCTGCATCAGGAATGGGCAAGAGGAGGAGTATAGGAACCTAATCAATCATGGCAGGAAACAAACCCCGGGCAGGACGCCATAATGTGTTAACTAAACAATTCCTAAAACACACATTTTCAGGATTATTCAGCTGGAAAAGTCAAAATCTAAGCAAACTTTATTGTCATCTCAACCAGATACAAGTACACAGATAGACGAAATTGTGAAGCTCAGGGTCCACAGTGTAACAACATGAAGGGCAAATAAAAAATTAACATTAAATTAAAAATAGAATTAAAATTTAAAATTAAAATTAAAATGGATCACGGACTATCTTACAGACAGACCTCAGTATGTGTGTCTCAGGAACTGCAGGTCTGACATTGTGGTCAGCAGCACAGGAGCGCCGCAGGGAACTGTACTTTCTCCGGTCCTGTTCAGCCTAAATACATCGGACTTCCAATACAACTCGGAGTCCTGCCACGTGCAAAAGTTCACTGACGACACTGCAATTGTGGGCTGCATCAGGAGTGGGCAGGAGGAGGAGTATAGGAACCTAATCAAAGACTTTGTTAAATGGTGCGACTCAAACCACCTACACCTGAACACCAGCAAAACCAAGGAGCTGGTGGTGGATTTTAGGAGGCCCAGACCCCTCATGGACCCCGTGATCATCAGAGGTGACTGTGTGCAGATGGTGCAGACCTATAAATATCTGGGAGTGCAGCTGGATGATAAATTAGACTGGACTGCCAATACTGATGTTCTGTGTAAGAGAGGACAGAGCCGACTATACTTCCTTAGAAGGCTGGCGTCCTTCAACATCTGCAATAAGATGCTGCAGATGTTCTATCAGACGGTTGTGGTGAGCGCCCTCTTCTACACAGTGGTGCGCTGGGGAGGCAGCATAAAGAAAGGGACGCCTCACGCCTGGACAAACTGGTGAGGAAGGCAGGCTCTATTGTAGGCATGGAGCTGGACAGTTTGACATCCGTGGCAGAGCGACGGGCGCTGAGCAGACTCCTGTCAATCATTGAGAATCCACTGCATCCACTGAACAGGATCATCTCCAAACAGAGGAGCAGCTTCAGCGACAGACTGCTGTCACCGTCCTGCTCCACTGACAGACTGAGGAGATCGTTCCTCCCCCACACTATGCAACTCTTCAATTCCACCCGGGGGGTAAACATTAACATTATACAAAGTTATTGTCTGTCTGTATACTGTACCTGCATTGTTATCACTCTTTAATTTAATATTGTTATTATCAGTATGCTGCTGCTGGAGTATGGGAATTTCCCCTTGGGATTAATAAAGTATCTATCTATCTATCTATCTATCTATCTATCTATCTATCTATCTATCTATCTATCTATCTATCTATCTATCTATCTATCTATCTATCTATCTATCTATCTATCTATCTATCTATCTAATCTGTGTGCTTGAGCAGCACTCTGAACACCACCATTTTCTAGCGCCATAAATCACTCCCTAATATATATAAAAAGGAACAACACAGAATGTAACAGGCGTCACGCGTGAATAGGAGGAAGTTGTATGGACAAAGTGAGGGTAATTCCATGCCAGGCCAGGGGGTGGCAGGGTGCGCTAAACCTCCTTCTGTTATCTCTGCAGACCAGCTGCAGTAAAACCTGACTTATCCCTGAAGAGGCAACTTCCGGTTCCAGGGCCTAGGACGATGTCACTTCCAGTTGTGACATCAGAAGAAGGTCAGGTCCGGTTCCTTTATGTCATTTCCGATCTTTACAATTAAAACTGCCATCTTTACAAACTCAAGTCAGTTCATTTTTGGACTCCATCACAGACACTTCTGTGCAATTTCAAAACCCATTGCAGCCAGGGATAAAACACGGGTGGCTGCACCAAACACAGTGGCGTAGCTGGGGGGTGGCAAGGGGGAATATCTGTCCCCGGGCGCAGCATCCAGGGGGCGCCAAATTTCCCTTCCCCATTGCATTTTGGCAAACAGGAAGGGGCGCGAAATCTTCAGTTGTCCCCGGGCGCTGAAAACCCTAGCTACGCCTCTGCCCAAATATTTAATAGTGTGTCCAGTCTGATCTTTGCAAACAGGCAAGAAGGTCACGAAGGCTCAGGTGACAGACCACACAACGCTTGTTACAGTTCAGCTGGGACTGTCACACCTCTAGGGCTCCACTTCCTGGCCATCTCTATTACCAGATGTTTGTACTTTTCCTGTTAGTGGAGCAGCTGCAACTACTCAAGTGAAACTCCTTAGTAAACAGTGAAATGAAAACTAAAATTTGGTTTAATAAAATGAGTTGTTTTTTATTTAATGAATTCATATTTCAATAGCCTATTAATAGCCTCTTCTGGAAAAAATGTAAAAGTAATCCGGTTCTATCTTTGACATCCTCTAACAGGCACCTGCCTTTACAGTTATAATAATCCTAAGGACAAAATTATTGCAATGGATTAGGAAACTCAAATTCACTTGCTAAATGAACAACACAAGTTCACGTGGATCATCAGGTGTACCGTGTTTTGAAATTTTTATATTTCAGTTTGTAATAGTAGCAGCAACATACACAGTTAGGTCCATAAATATTTGGACAGAGACAACTTTTTTCTCATTTTGGTTCTGTACATCACCACAATGAATTTTAAATGAAACAACTCCGATGCAGTTGAAGTGCAGACTTTCAGCTTTAATTCAGTGGGGTGAACAAAACGATTGCATAAAAATGTGAGGCAACTAAAGCATTTTGTGATCACAATTCCTTCATTTCAGGGGCTCAAAAGTAATTGGACAATTGACTCAAAGGCTATTTCATGGGCAGGTGTGTGAAGTCCATCGTTATGTCATCATCAATGAAGCAGATAAAAGGCCTGGAGTTGATTTGAGGTGTGGTGCTTGCATGTGGAAGATTTTGCTGTGAACAGACAACATGCGGTCAAAGGAGCTCTCCATGCAGGTGAAAGAAGCCATCCTTAAGCTGCGAAAACAGAAAAAACCCATCCGAGAAATTGCTACAATATTACGAGTGGCAAAATCTACAGTTTGGTACATCCTGAGAAAGAAAGCAAGCACTGGTGAACTCAGCAACGCAAAAAGACCTGGACATCCACGGAAGACAACAGTGGTGGATGATCGCAGAATCATTTCCATGGTGAAGAGAAACCCCTTCACAACAGCCCACCAAGTGAACAACACTCTCCAGGGGGTCGGCGTATCGATATCCAAGTCTACCATAAAGAGAAGACTGCATGAAAGTAAATACAGAGGGTGCACTGCAAGGTGCAAGCCACTCATAAGCCTCAAGAATAGAAAGGCTAGATTGGACTTTGCTAAAGAACAGCTAAAAAAGCCAGCACAGTTCTGGAAAAACATTCTTTGGACAGATGAAACCAAGATCAACCTCTACCAGAATGATGGCAAGAAAAAAGTATGGAGAAGGCGTGGAACAGCTCATTATCCAAAGCATAGCACATCATCTGTAAAACACTGTGGAGGGAGGCAGTGTGATGGCTGCCAGTGGCACTGGGACACTCGTGTTTATTGATGATGTGACACAGGACAGAAGCAGCCGAGTGAATTCTGAGGTGTTCAGAGACATACTGTCTGCTCAAATCCAGCTCAATACAGCAGTCAAATTGATTCATGATACAGATGGACAATGACCCAAAACATACAGCCAAAGCAACCCAGGAGTTTATTAAAACAAACAATTGGACAATTCTGGAATGGCCAAGTCAGCCACCTGATCTTAACCCAATTGAGCAGGCATTTCACTTGTTGAAGACTAAACTTCAGACAGAAAGGCCCACAAACAAACAGCAACTGAAAGGCCTGGAAGAGCATTAAAAAGGAGGAAACCCAACATCTGGTGATGTCCAGGAGTTCAAGACTTCAGGCTGTCATTGCCAGCAAAGGGTTTTCAACCAAGTATTAGAAATGAACATTTGATTTCCAGTTATTTAATTTGTCCAATTACTTCTGAGCCCCTGAAATGAAGGAATTGTGTTCAAAAAATGCTTTAGTTGCCTCACATTTTTATGTAATCGTTTTGTTCACCCCACTGAATTAAAGCTGAAAGTCTGCACTTCAACTGCATCTGAGTTGTTTCATTTAAAATTCATTGTGGTAATGTACAGAACCAAAATTAGAAAACAGTTGTCTCTGTCCAAATATTTATGGACCTAACTGTATATCTACAGTATGTATACATACGGGAGCCGCTTAAAGACCCAATGAGCAAAGTAGCATATTGTGCCAGGCGACAAAGGCGGGTACTAACCTCTCTTTCTTTATTTCCACAAAAAGAGCGAAGCGCCACTGCCTTGAATTCACCCGGACTCCATAAACAACACTAAGCCACTTCCGCGTTCGTTCCTTCCGTCTAGTCCCCATCTGATGATGTCATGAATCCAGCATTCCATCTGCCTGTTTCCAGTCCCACTCCATAAATTGTCCCCCTACATATACCATGATTGTCTGTTGTAACTGTTAAAGTGAACACTGACCTTGATACTTACAGTATACGGGGCCAGAAAACCCCAAACCTCTATGCTTGGCTGTGCTTTTGTTTTACTATATATATATATATATATATATATATATATATATATATATATATATATAACAGACACCAGAAATTATAAACTTTTGGGGAATCCGTCCCTGTATACTGTGAAGTTCCTCCTTCCACAAGTATGGTCAAAATTGTAAACAGAACAACAGACAGCCAAAGCAATGACAGCCGGAGTATTTATGAAGTGGGGACAGAAATTGATACAGACTGCTGGGAAGAAACTGCTGTGGTGGATGGGTAGTGGTGATGTCATCAGATGGGGACGAGTGGAAAGGAAGGAACTCGGAAATGTCTGGCGTCTTTGTTTACTTTGTTCGGGTGAATTCACGGTGGTGGTTTTTCGTCTTTCCTGAAAGAACAAAGAGACAAAAGTTAGTACACTGCCGTTTTCCCCTGATATGAGATTTCACGCTGCTTGTCAGGTCTTTCAGCTGCTCCCTATGTGCTCATGCATGACTATATATATAAAAATATATATATTGTGGCACGCGGCTGGGGGTGGTACCCATCCGGGACGCTCAAGAGGACCGAAGGAGGGCTCACGCCTCCTCCAGACCATGAGGGGGCGACCTCCCTGGTTGCTGTGGGGACCACGGGTACGGAGCTTTGAAGCTCAACCCTGTAGGGGCCCGTGGTCACCGCCAGGGGGCGCCACAATGCCTGGAGAGCCCTGGACCTCAGCACTTCCGCCACACCAGGAAGTGCTGGGAGGAAGAGGAGCAGGGACACCCGGAGTGCTTCCGCGGATGCAGCCGGCACTTCCGCCACACTGGGGCGTGTTGGTGGAAGATTGCCGGAACACACCTGGAGCACATCCAGGGGACAATAAAAGGGGCCGCCTCCCTTCATTCGAGGCTGGAGTCGGGTGGAAGAGGACGAGGTCTGGGAGAGGAAAGAGGCGGCCTGAAGAGAGAGATAAGGCATTTGGTGTTGGCCTGGACTTGTGGAGTGATTGGTGCTTCGGCACTGGGTTGTGTACTTCATATTCTGTGTAAATAGTGTAAATAAACATGTGTTGGGTGACATAATGATGTCTGTCTGTGTCCGAGCTGCTTCCCACAATATATATATATATATATATATATATATATATATATATATATATATATATATATATATATATATATATATATATATGTAACTGGCCAAACACTATATATACAATTACGATACACGATTTAAGGACAAACTACAGTACATCCAGAAAGTATTCACAACGCATCACTTTCTCCACATTTTGTTATGTTACAGCCTTATTCCAAAATGGATTAAATTCATTTTTTTCCTCAGAATTCTACACACAACACCCCATAATAACAACATGAAAAAAGTTTACTTGAGGTTTTTGCAAATTTATTAAAAATAAAAATAACTGAGAAATCCCATGTACATAAGTATTCACAGCCTTTGCTCAATACTTTGTCGATGCCCCTTTGGCACCAATTCCAGCCTCAAGTCTTGTTGAATATGATGCCACAAGCTTGGCACACCTATCCTTGGCCAGTTTCGCCCATTCCTCTTTGCAGCACCTCTCAAGCTCCATCAGGTTGGATGGGAAGCGTCGGTGCACAGCCATTTTAAGATCTCTCCAGAGATGTTCAATGGGATTCAAGTCTGGGCTCTGGCTGGGCCACTCAAGGACATTCTCAGAGTTGTCCTGAAGCCACTCCTTTGATATCTTGGCTGTGTCCTTAGGGTCGTTGTCCTGCTGAAAGATGAACCGTCACCCCAGTCTGAGGTCAAAAGCGCTCTGGAGCAGGTTTTCATCCAGGATGTCTCTGTACATTGCTGCAGTCATCTTTCCCTTTATCCTGACTAGTCTCCCAGTTCTCCATAGTATGATGCTGCCACCACCATGCTTCACTGTAGGGATGGTATTGGCCTGGTGATGAGCGGTGCCTGGTTTCCTCCAAATGTGACGCCTGGCATTCACACCAAAGAGTTCAATCTTTGTCTCATCAGACCAGAGAATTTTCTTTCTCATGGTCTGAGAGTCCTTCAGGTGCCTTTTGGCAAACTCCAGGTGGGCTGCCATGTGCCTTTTACTAAGGAGTGGCTTCCATCTGGCCACTCTACCATACACGCCTGATTGGTGGATTGCTGCAGAGATGGTTGTCCTTCTGGAAGGTTCTCCTCTTTCCACAGCTCTGGAGCTCTGACAGAGTGACCATTGGGTTCTTGGTCACCTCCCTGACTAAGGCCCTTCTCCCCCGATCGCTCAGTTTAGATGGCTGGCCAGCTCTAGGAAGAGTCCTGGTGGTTTCGAACTTCTTCCACTTAGAGATGACGGAGGCCACTGTGCTCATTGAGACCTTCAAAGCAGCAGAAATTTTTCTGTAACCTTCCCCAGATTTGTGCCTCGAGATAATCCTGTCTTGGAGGTCTACTGACAATTCCTTTGACTTCATGCTTGGTTTGTGCTCTGACATGAACTGTCAACTGTGAGACCTTATATAGACAGGTGTGTGCCTTTCCAAATCATGTCCAGTCAACTGAATTTACCACAGGTGGACTCCAATGAAGCTGCAGAAACATCTCAAGGATGATCAGGGGAAACAGGATGCACCTGAGCTCAATTTTGAGCTTCATGGCAAAGGCTGTGAATACTTATGTACATGTGCTTTCTCAATTTTTTTATTTTTAATAAATTTGCAAAAACCTCAAGTAAACTTTTTTCATGTTGTCATTATGGGGTGTTGTGTGTAGAATTCTGAGGAAAAAAATGAATTGAATCCATTTTAGAATAAGGCTGTAACATAACAAAATGTGGAAAAAGTGATGCGCTGTGAATACTTTCCTGATGTACTGTAGTTTATACTAGGCCAAGCCAGTTTGTCCAAAGCACAATAGGATGGATCGGTTGGAAGAGATTCCAGGAGACAGACAGGCAGTTTCTCTAGGAGAGCTGGACAGGGCCAGAGAAGCAGGACCCACTGGTATCTGCTCCTTTGGGCAAGGAGGAACAGGATGAGCACTGGCAGAACCTACAAAATGACCTCCAGCAGGCAGGCCGGCCACTGGTGTGAATGTCTCTGACCAAACAAACAGAAACAGAATTCATGAGGTTGGCCTGAGACCCCGATGTCCTCTAGTGGGCACCATGGAGCTCGACTGGCATTTGCCATAGAATAGCAGAATTGGCAGAACCACCACTGGCACCTTGTGCTTTTCACAGATGAGAGCAAATGTGACAGACGTGAAAGGGTCTGGAGAAGCCGTTGAGAACGTTATGCTGCCTGAGACATCGTTCAGCATGACTAGTTTGGTGGTGTGTCAGTGATGATCAGTCTGGGGATGCATATCCATGGAGGGACACACAGACCTCTACAGGCCAGACAACGGCACCGCAGGACTGCCATTAGGTATCGGGATGAAATCCTTGGACCCATTGACAGACACTATGCTGGTGCAGTGGCTCTTGGGTTCCTCCTTGTGGACGACAATGCCCGGCCTCAAGTGGCGAGAGGATGAAGGAATTGATTCCATTGACTTCCCCCCTGAACGCTCACTCACCTGACCTCAATCCAATAGAACACCTTTAGGTGGGACATTATGTTTGGGTCAATCCAATGCCTCAGACTGTCCAGGAGCTCAGTGATGCCCTGGTCCAGATCCGAGAGGAGTTCCCCCAGGACACCATCCGTCTATCACCAGGCAAGGGGGGGGGGGGGGGCATACAAAATACTGAGTATGATTGTGAGTTGCTGCAATGACATTTTGGCCAAATGGGCTCACCTGCCTGCCACTGCATCATTTTGTTCCCTTTGATTTTTGGGGTGTCTCTCTGTTGGTTGATCATTTTCATTTCCATCCTTTCGTTCCTCACACATCACCATATCAGTTCATAGCAGTAGAGAGAGCCAGCAGGATTGTTTATCCCCATTGAGATCTGATGGGTTTTCAAAGTGGTCCTTTAATTTTCTTTAGTAGTATATACTGTATATATATGTGACATCCTTCACATCTTCTACAACTCTGTGATGGCCAGTGTGGTGTGCTCAGCTGGTAGTATCATATCATAAGAGGACCACCAAGTCAATATGATAATTAAAAGGGCAGGCTTAGTAATATGATTAATTCTATAGGTAGTAATGGAGGAGAGAATGAAGGCAGAACTGAGTGCCATTATGAACAACACTGCACATCCTCTCTGTGACACACCAACACCAAGGACTTTCAGCTATCACATTATTCAGCAGAAGTGTGACAAGAGAAGCAGCTGGGGATCCTTTATACCACCAACAACACGGCTGTATAGCACCTCACTGGGAATGGGATTGCCAAGTCAGAAGTTTTTCTTTCTTTTTAAGTTTTATTTTTAGTCACTCTGGTGTCTATCTATCTATCTATCTATCTATCTATCTATCTATCTATCTATCTATCTATCTATCTATCTATCTATCTATCTATCTATCTATCTATTATATAGTGCCTTTCATATCTATCTATCTATCTATCTATCTATCTATCATATAGTGCCTTTCATCTTTATCTATTTTATAGTGTCTTCCATATCTATCTATCTATCTATCTATCTATCTATCTATCTATCTATCTATCTATCTATCTATCTATCTATCTATCTATCTATCTATCTATCTATCTATCATATAGTGCCTTTCATCTTTATCTATTTTATAGTGTCTTCCATATCTATCTATCTATCTATCTATCTATCTATCTATCTATCTATCTATCTATCTATCTATCTATCTATCTATCTATCTATCTATCTATCTATCTATCTATATAGTGCCTTTCACATCTATCTATCTATTTATCTATATAGTGCCTTTCACATCTATCTATCTATCTATCTATCTATCTATCTATCTATCTATCTATCTATCTATCTATCTATCTATCTATCTATATCTATCTATCTATCTGTGGTGATGTGGCATCACTACATACTAATTAATGGCTCTAAGTTGTTCGGGTTTTGTTTTTATTAGTAGTAATTGTAGTTTTTATTAAAGCAGTCTTTCTGCTGTGTGTTAATTTATTTTATTTAGTAACTCTTAATTGGCTTGGAGGCGGTGAAGTGGACTCGTATCCCGTCCATTGTTGGTCCCCTTTATATCTTTGCCTTTTAAAATATCGAGTCCCTGCTCCAGACATCTGAGATTTGTAACTTGTCCCACAGCAGATGGCATGGTTGGTAAATTAAGGTCAACGTCCCAAGCACAAACCTTTCTGTTCATTTTTAGAAGCTGAAATAAACAAGAACAATGGCCAGCTCTTCACTCCCTGCACAAAAAGTCTTCATGAAAGACAGATGCTGATTGTAATTTTTTTATTAACATTTCTGTACAAAGTTGACGTCGTAAAAAACAAAAAAGAAAATTGTCCTGATAATGTGGGGAAAGTAAAAACAGATGGCACAGGCATCCTGGCATCAGTGCCCATTAACTCCATAGATCGTGTAGTTTAGAAATGCTGGCCTTACTTCTGAAGAGGATGTGCGCCCGTTTTGTGTTTGTTATCTTTGCCGTAAAACTAACTCATCAGACATTTGAAAAGAGCAAACCAACAAATACTGATAACATTTGTAAGGTTTACATAAAGCCCTAATATTACATAACAACTTTTATTGTTGTCCATGACCCTGAATTGAATGAAACTGTCTGAAAGGTGAATGGACGGACAGACAGTTAAGAGGCAACCACAAGCAATGGAGAGTTTATGCTTCAATCAATTTTCTTATATAGTGCCTTGCAGTATTGTACACCTGTCCACTACATCCAGACATTGAAGTGACGTGATCAAGAAAGCCAATGGGGTCTTACATTATAAATCACGATTTTTTGGGTCACAAGTCAGCGGAGATTATGTTTCAGTTTCACGAGGATAAACTCCACAAGTGAAGGCAATCTGAAGATAATGTGGTAAATGCAACGGAGAGAAGCCCACCAAGTACAAGATGTTTGCAATGGCTTATGGGTTGCAGCCACGCCACCCGCACTTCAGAACAGGGCCATCCACCTGAGGCTAAGCATGTCGGACCTGGTCAGTACTTGGGTGGGAGACCACCTATAAAAAAAGCTTGGGGTGCTGCTGGAAGGCCAGCAGGGGGCGCTTAACCTTGTGGTCTGAGAGTGGATCCCAGAGCCCCAGTGGAGTGACAAAGGGGACACAGTGCTGTAGAAATGGTGCAGTATACCTGAGGGTCTGACTCTCAGTGGTCATTAAAGATCATACTCCATAAAGTGTAGGGTGTACCACGATGTCCAGGCTGAATGGCCCACCATTCTCCCTTTAATCATCCCCTGTCTCTAATTGTCTCTCTCTCTCAGCACTTCATCACCGTATAGCCAATGTGTGGTGAGAGTACTGGCACAAAAATGGCTGCCATTGCATCGTCCATGTGGGTGCTACACATTGGTGGTGTTTGACATTGTTCCCCCGTGTCTGAGTGGACCACTCTGAGTAGCAAGATAAGCGCTAGATAAATGTAAATTGTCGGTTATTATTATTAATTTTAATGGGTAGTTTGAATTTGCCCAGTGCAGCATTCTGCCGTTAGCCTACTTGATGTCAAGGTCTCCTTTTTTTCTTCTTATTTTTGCTTTCTAATTTGATTAGCCATCCAGTATCCAACCCACTATATCCTAACTACAGAGTCACGGGGGTCTGCTGGAGCCAATCCCAGCCAACACAGGGTGCAAGGCAGGAAACAAACCCTGGGCAGGGCACCAGCCCACCGCAGGGCACACACACCCATATCCACTCACCAAGCACACACTAGGGACAAGTTAGGAATGCCAATGCACCTAACCTGCAGACGCGGGGAGAACATGCAAACTTCACACAGGGAGGACCCAGGAAGTGAACCCAGGTCTCCTAAATGCGAGGCTGCAGCGCTCCCACTGCGCCACCGTGCCGCCCTAGTTTGATTCCGAAGTAATTTTTCGAATGCATTTGACTTGTTTGTATGCAATGCTAATTTCTTCAAATAAAGTAAAAAAAATAAATAAATAAAAAGGAAGCCAAGGTCAAATGAAAATGGATGCTCCGCTGTGGGAGCAAAGGCTTCTTGGAGCCGAGGGAGTGAAATTCACTGAAATTGGCCGAATTTTAAGACATCAATATATTTTTTTTTGTGCCTTTGCCACATTCGTGTTTGATGTTGACTTCTCTGTTGATGTGTTTTTCATTAATATGTCGTGGTCCCCCCACGAAGCCAGCGCCGTCTTAACGCATGGTCATGCTGGACAGTTGCCTGGGGGCCCCACAAGCATAGGGACCCCATGCTAATCTACGTATGCCAGCGTTTGTCAACCTTTAAGTATTTGTGACCCGAGTATTCATAACAGTTTTAATCGCACCCCCCCTAAGGTTTTTTGAAAGGAGCCCACTAATACCAATTTGTTCTTTTTTATTTAATGATATATCATAGATGCATATTTTATTATACCTACTTAACTTTTATCAACATTTATCTAATTCTAAATTTATTTTTCTAGTATCAGAATGTAGTTTTAGTTAATTTGTTTTGGTTTCAATAGATGGATTTTTCGTATTTTCATTTCTTGTTGTCTTTTTTTCACATCTTCACGCCCCCCTCTTTGTTACTTCGCGCCCCCCCTAGGGGGGCCCACCCCAGTTTGAGAACCACTGATGTATGTTGTGTCTTGCTGTCAATAAATAAATAAATAAATAAATAGAATACTAGAAATATTTGTTATTGTGTTACAAGTGGACATGGGCACTCACCTCCGATTTAGTATCACGGCCACCTCTGCAAACTCATGTGCAGGTATGTGTACGGATCTCAAAAATACGACAATTCTCTGTAAAGAAATTTCACAAATGGTTGTGTTGAACACTTGATTATTAATAAATACCAGATATACTCACATATAAGTTGGGTCTTGAAACCCGAAAAATCGATCATAAAATCAGACCCCGACTTATATGCCCTTTCAAAAATACAACACTTTATTTTTTTATATCTTCTTTTATATAGCGACTTTATATCTATCTATCTATCTATCTATCTATCTATCTATCTATCTATCTATCTATCTATCTATCTATCATATAGTGCCTTTCATATCTATCTATCTATCTATCTATCTATCTATCATATAGTGCCTTTCATATTTATCTGTCTCTATCTATCTATCATATAGTGCCTTTCATATCTATCTATCTCTATCTATCTATCATATAGTGCCTTTCACATCCATCTATCTATCTATCATTTAGTGCTTTTCACATCTATCTATCTATCTATCTATCTATCTATTATATAGTGCCTTTCATATCTATCTATCTATCTATCTATCTCTATGCTGTTTCGCTGTCCGTCTGTGGTTCGATTACGTAGGTCTGTCGTGGGCGTGTCTGTGGGTTGCTGGCGGGAGGTGGTGGTGTGCGGAGTCGTCTTGTGAGTATTTTCTATTCTTTTTCCTAATCTTTATCATTTTTGTTTTTTCTAAAGTGTAGTGGTTCTTTTGCTGTCTACATATTGTTTTTCTTATTGGCCCCAGTATTGTATTTGCGGCGTGGCCGTAATGGCCGCGCCGAGACAAACGCCGCCTGGCTTGATGCCGTGCAATTTTGAAAACTTAACACGCAGGCATGGCGTGAAGTTGCTGGTTGATCCGATGGTCTCTGTTGAGACGTGCGTAGTGGAGGTCGGCAAGTTAATCGGCTGCAAAAATGTCCGTTCAGCGTCTCGAATGAATAAAACTGTTGTTGTTTTTCTAAATGATGAGAGTTTGGTCCATGCTCTTGTCCAAAATGGTGTGATTATTCATGGCACGTTAATTTCTGTTTTGCCTCTTTCTACTCCTGCACGGAGAGTGATTATTTCAAATGCTCCCCCGTTTCTAAAAAATGATATTCTTATTAAAGAACTTGAAAGATATGGGCAGATCATATCGAAAGTTTCAATGATTCCCTTGGGCTGTCGATCACCCGACTTAAAGCATGTCGTCTCTTTCAGGAGACAAGTTCAGATGATTTTAAACGATTTACAGGGTGAACTCGATGTGGCTCTCAAATTCAGAGTGGATGGGTTTGATTATGTGGTGTTTGTATCATCAGAGTCCATGAAATGTTTTAAGTGCGGACAAGTGGGGCACAAGGCTAACCAGTGTAAGCGCTCTGAGGTAACAGCAGACTCAGAAGTACCCGTAGTCTCAAAAAGTACCCGTGAGGACTACTCGATATTATATGACGATGAAGGCAGTGAGTCTTCCATCATTTTTTCTGATGTGGAGGAGGATTTAATGGAGGGTCCTGGTCAGAGTGTGCAGGATCAGAGCAGTTCCTTATCTGCTATGATGGCGCAGCCGGCACCTGAACGTGCAGCTGAGCCGGCGGCTGTGGCAGAACCCGAGCCCGCAATTACAGACTCGCAGAGTGGTGAGAGCGCCCCAGAGAAGGACGCTGCTGCCGAGGCCGGATCAATGTCTACGGACGATTTTACTGTTAATTCTACACACACGAGTGGCAGCGCTGAGCAGCCTGTGAGTGTGGCTGCCGTACATGATAACGAGGCTCTGCCCAGCGCTGAGATCATAGACGCAGAATCCATACAACAGATACGAGGGGTTGAGGAGAATGTTAGGGCTGAAGGTGCGATCGATAAGATGAGCACCCCAGCGGATAACAGCGAGAGTGCTGTTCAAGAAATGGAGGATGAGACAGAGCGGGTAAAGCCCGTGACAAGAAAAAGGAAAGACGGGTCCGCATATAGCGAAGCTGCTGTTAAGCACAATAAAACTGAGAGCTCAGTCTCCGCAGCTGACGACTCTGTGAATGTTCAGGTTGAGCCTGAGGTGCCTGCAGACACGGGTACAACGAGTCAGGCTGAAGGCGGTGGCTCGGGGACATCAGTGAAGTCCAGTCTGTCACCTTAGCTGAGCTTCCGTGGTGGCTACAGTAACGACAGCATAATCCGCTTCGTGAAATTTATTGAGGGCAAGAGGGGTGTGAATGTTAGTCACCATTTCCCTGACCTTCAACTGTTTTTGAGCTCAGCTAAGGGGGTCCTACGCCAGGCTGCAGTTTTAGGCCTTAAAAGAACTGAAGCGCTGCGGCTGAAAAATGTTATGAGCAGAGTGAAACGCTCCTTAAATCCCAAGCCAGTATGATGCGCTGCTGGACTCGTCCTTCCATGTCTTTTTTAAAGTTGTTTTTGGTGACTGCTTTTCTTTTTTGCTTTTTGATGCCTTTGTGTAACTTTGGCACTCTTAACATCAATGGATGTCGACATGACAACAAGCGGGTCGCCGTGTTTGATTATCTGCTTAATAAACAGCTTGGTGTTGTGTTTTTGCAAGAAACTCACACAGACCCTGCAAACCAGGCAGACTGGCACAGAGGGTGGCAAGGGCAGGTGTTTTTGAGTCACGGGTCAAGTGTTAGTGCCGGGGTCGCCATTCTCTTTTCTACTTTTTTCTCACCCGACTCGACTAGCGTGACAGAGGTGGTTAAAGGCAGGCTGTTGAAAGTGGAAGCCAGCTTAGCGGGCACAACGTGGGTCTTTATAAATGTTTATGCACCCAATGAAGGCAGAGAGCGTTTGCAGTTTTTCTCATTGCTCCATGACTTGCTTTTGCAGTGCAAAGATGAAGATCTTGTTTTTGTGGGGGGGGATTTTAACTGCACCGATGACGCCATGTTAGATAGAAATGGCCTGGAGCCTCACCCCAGCTCTGCGGCTCACTTGAAGTCAGTCCTCAGTAAGGCCGACCTTTTTGATGTCTGGAGGGCATTACACCCAGGAATTCGCCAGTACACGTGGGTGAAGGGTTCGGCGGGCTCGATCTCCATGGCGAGACTAGACAGGGTGTATTGTTTGAATCACCACAGCAGTCTTATAGCGAACTGCTCCATTCATCCTTCTGGCTTCTCTGATCACAGTCTTGTCCTTCTCAAAGTTTCTCTTCCATTTCAATCTTCTTTTCCGTCATACTGGCACTTCAATAACAGTCTACTGAAAGATGTCTGCTTCATTGAAGTTTTTGAGTTCTTCTGGAAGAGGTGGAGATTGACAACATCTTCTTTTTCATCTCTGCGGCAGTGGTGGGACTGTTCAAAAACTGAAATCAAAGTGCTGTGTCAGCAATACACACAAAATGTAACTCAGAATATGAGGAAGGCAATGGCAGAGTTGGAGGAAGACATCTTAGAACTCTCTTCGTCTTTGGAAAGTTCATTCAGCGATGGTGTCTTTGAGAATTTAAAGACAAAGAAACAAGATCTTATGGACTTACTGGACAGACGGGTGCATGGTGCTCTTGTGCGCTCAGGAATTCAGGAGTTGGCTGAAATGGATTCTCCTTCTCAATATTTTTTTGGACTTGAGAAAAAAAGATCACAGAGTAAAGTGATTCACGCTCTGAAAAATGAGGATGGCCGCATCATCGAGGAGCCTGAGGCCGTCAGGGCTCTAGCTCAGGATTTTTATAAAAAGCTGTTCTGTGCCGAAACAACAGAAGATTCTTCTGAGACCAGGAGTCTCCTAGACAACCTGCCACAAATCCCCGAAACAGAAAAAGAGCTTCTAGATACAACCCTCAGCTTGGAGGACTTGACTACGGCCCTCAGCGGACTAAATACGGGAAAGTCGCCTGGCATAGACGGCCTGACGGTTGAATTTTTTAGAACATTTTGGACTTTATTAGGTGCAGATTTATTAGCAGTCTTCAGAGAGAGCATAATGAACAATGAACTGCCATTATCATGTCGAAGGGCTGTTCTCGCTCTGCTCCCAAAAAAAGGAGATCTGTCTGACCTCAAGAACTGGCGTCCTGTTAGCCTTTTATGTACGGATTACAAGATTCTGTCCAGGGCTCTGGCTACTCGCCTGCGTAGGGTAATGGGGAGCATCGTCAGGTCAGATCAGACCTACTGTGTGCCAAACCGCTCCATCTTTGATAATATATTTCTGGTGCGAGACCTAATTACGACTTCACAGCTTTTTGGTTTAAAGGCAGGATTGATCTCTTTGGATCAAGAAAAAGCTTTTGACAGAGTGGATCACAAATATCTGTTCAGAGTTTTACAAGCTTTTGGGTTTGGATCCTCCTTCTCCAAATATATTGAGATGCTTTACACAAATGTCTTTGGCGTTCTGAAGATTAATGGTGCCCTGACAGCCCCCTTCTCTGTCACGAGGGGTATTCGCCAGGGCTGCCCCCTCTCAGGGATGCTCTACTCTTTATCAATTGAGCCCCTCCTACAGCAGCTCAGGTGTCGTCTTTCTGGCCTCAGCATCCCAGTTTGCCCCACTACATGTTTTAAGGTCGTTGCCTACGCACACGATGTGACTGTGTTTGTGTCTTCTTCATCTGACGTAGATACTTTAGTCAACTGCTTAGATGTTTTTCAAAGACTGATGTCAGCAAAAGTCAATTGGCTGAAGAGCAATGCTTTCTTGGTGGGTGACTGGGGACTCGCATCTCCTCCGGCTCTTCCTGAGACCCTCCAATGGAACAAGAATGTCTTTAAGTACCTGGGAGTGTATTTAGGCACAGATGGCACCGCTGTAGACAATTGGGTGGGGTGGACAGATCTGATCCAAGCAAGGCTGAACCGTTGGAAGTGGCTTCTGAGGGACATTTCATGTAGAGGCAGGGTATTAATTCTGAATAACTTGATTGCCTCCATGTTTTGGCACAAGCTCAGGTGTGCTGATCCACCAGTAGCTCTGATCAAATCCGTACAGACGATCATCCTTGACTTTTTTTGGGACAGTCTGCACTGGGTCCAGAGAGGTGTGCTGCACCTACCAGTGGCAGAAGGAGGGCAGGGCCTGATTGACGTCAGGAGTAAAATCGAGGCCTTCAGGCTCCAGACGCTGCAGAGGCTGTTCTATGGTCCAGACGGCCTGCCTTGGAGAGACTTGGCGTTTGTACTTTTACACAAAGTGAACGAGTTAAAATTTGACAAACAGCTACTCCTCTTAGATGTTTCTAAACTAACTTTATCATTTCTGCCAAAATTTTATCAGTCCATGTTGATTACTTGGCATAGTAAGTTTAAGAGATCTTGTTTTGTTTTCAGTAATCTTCATTGTTTTTTGGAGGAACCTCTGATTTGGAATAATGTGCTGAAATCTCCTCTGCTCTGCTCATATCATTTCACCTCAGTCCTTATTAAAAGTGGAATTACGAAGATTGGCCATCTTGTTAATAACCACACTGGCACATGGCACACTGCAGCACACCTCACATCGGTCCTGGGCGTGAGGTCTGAACGGCTCATACACCACTTTCTGTGCCAGTTTAAGGAGGCCTTAGTCACCTTAGGCGCAGGGTCACTGTGCCAGAGCGTCTCTTCAGACAATACGATCTTCAACTCAGATGTGAAGGAGCTCGTCATTCAAGTCAAGCCCAACGTCACAGACTGCACCGACCAGCCGGGCTCCATTCTGAGATTTGGCAACTTAATAGACAAGCAGTATGACACGATGGGAAAAAATGAGCTCTACCAGGTGTGTGTTAAGGTGACTTTCTACAGATTTCTTAGAGACTTGCCAGACACACGGTGGAGACAAGAACTGCATGTTGGAGTGAATGAAACTCCAGCGTGGAGAACTTTTTACAAACACCCACTGCAAAAAAGAATTGGCGACCTACAATGGAGGATTCTTCATGGGGCTCTCGCCACCAACTCCTTCTTATCGATTATTTCACCGGAAACATCAGACTGTTGTCCGTTTTGTCAACAGCGAGAAACTGTCTTTCACCTTTTTTTTAACTGCAAAAGGCTCGAACCATTTTTTTACATTTCTCAAGACTCTCTTTGATAGAATAGGACTGTCATTGTCACCTGTTTGCTTTATTTTTGGTGTTAAGTATACTCTGAGACAGAGAAACAAGTGTGTGCTGGGCAATTATCTTCTGGGCCAAGCAAAACTCTCAATCCTCAAAACCAGGAGGAACAAAGAGAAAACCTCAAAGACCACCGATGTGCTCCTGATGTTTAAAGTGCTGGTGAAGTGCCGATTGAAACTGGAATTCACATACCACCTCCTCATTGGAGACATGCAGACCTTCTGTGATTTATGGGGGCTTAGGGGTGTTTTATGTTCTGTTGAGAGGGACAAGTTGGTGACTGGGTGGTGACTTCTCCAAATGTCCTTCACAATATTTACATACTGGATGGTTGTAAGCATAGAACAGGAGACGTCCTGAGGAATACAGTACTGTGTGTATAATGGAGTGTGATGTACGGAGTAGGAGACGAGTACAGGGGGAGTAAACTGATTATGAAATGTGTACTTATTAGGGACAATTATTTATATTTATGTGTGGATTAGGAGGCATATACAGGGAGTGGTGGTGTAATGAACAAATTAGGAATTACTTATGTATTATGGAAATTCTGTAATATTAGGTGTGGAGTAGAAGGCGTGTACGGGGCAATAGTAGTGGAGTAATGCAACATGTTTATTAACTGCATTTTACTGCTGTGTTCATGTTTTTGTTATTGTGCTAAATAAAGTTTATTTAAAAA
Source organism: Erpetoichthys calabaricus (assembly GCF_900747795.2). Lineage (NCBI taxonomy): Eukaryota > Metazoa > Chordata > Cladistia > Polypteriformes > Polypteridae > Erpetoichthys > Erpetoichthys calabaricus. Next base: position 157,730,836 of record NC_041405.2, read on the forward strand.
AAAAAATTATTATCTATCTATCTATCTATCTATCTATCTATCTATCTATCTATCTATCTATCTATCTATCTATCTATCTATCTATCTATCTATCTATCTCTCATATAGTGCCTTTCACATCTATCTATCTATCTATCTATCTCTATCTATCTATCTATCATATAGTGCCTTTCACATCTATCTATCTATCTATCTATCTATCTATCTATCTATCTATCTATCTATCTATCTATCTATCTATCTATCTATCTATCTATCTATCTCTCATATAGTGCCTTTCACATCTATCTATCTATCTATCTATCTCTATCTATCTATCTATCATATAGTGCCTTTCACATCTATCTATCTATCTATCTATCTATCTATCTATCTATCTATCTATCTATCTATCTATCTATCTATCTATCTATCTATCTATCTATCTATCTATCTATCTATCTATCTATCTATCTATCTATCTATCATTATTATATACCTTATATACTCGCATATAAGTTTGGTCTTGAAACCCGAAAAATTGATCATAAAATCAGACCCTCACTTATATGCCCGTTCAAAAATGCGACATCTAATTTTTTAATTTTTATTTTACATCTTCTTGCATCGAATTTTGTTGCTGCAGCGTGGTTACCAATTTCTTTCTCTACTTCAATGACTTTTCATTTAAAACCAGCTTCATATTTTCTGCTGATCGAACGCTCCATCATAGATAAGCGATGTTCTTATGAGAGAGGTGTATGAGGGTGTGAGATACAAAAAAACACAAATCAGTGCAAACGTTACTTCAGAATAGTTTGGGTATCACCGTGTGGTCACGTAGGCACAATACATAGAAAATAAAGACCATGTGCTCCGCGATTACTCTCTCAGGTGGGTGTTAGCATATCATAATCTCGTGAACCAATGGCGTGAGTTTTCCGCATTCGACTTATATGACCGACATTATGAAATACCAGAAATTATATGGTAAAATCAAGCCCCGACTTATCTGCGGGAGAACTTAAATGCCAGTATATACGGTAATTCATAGTAATTTCATACTCTGCCATCTCCGTCTGTATGGTTTACCAATTGAGTTTCATTCGCTTTACAAGGCTCATGTTCTATTGTTCAATCATTTGTGTTGATTAATCTTTGCTGTTTTTTAATTTTGAAACACTGATTTTGTTGGAAGTACCAATACAATAAATATATGTTTCATTTTATCAGAAATTTACATTTTTATTTCTGTGAGTGGTTGCGTAGGTAGGGGTCCCATTGCACTGCATTGCCCAGGGGCCTATAATGCTGTTACGTCTGCCCTGCATGAAGCCTCATTGTTTGAAGTGCAGGACCCTGGGAGAAGCTGATTTATAAGGTGGCGTGATACGCGTTCCCCATGCAATGGAGGGCTCCTGCTCCATATTCAAACATTTCTTAAAAATAATGCGCTTTTAGTAACTGACAAGTTTGTACTTTTCTCTGTTTTTCATTAGTTTTTTTTTAATGAATCTTAAGATTTCGGTCTCATAGATTCTTATGTTATTGTTGTGCTGCTGGAAATTCCAGATTGTCCCACGGCAGATCAGGAACACAATGGCTTTGTTCTGTGATTTGGGTCAAGCTGTTTGGCATAATGCACCGTATTGCTCAGAAAAGTCTTTAACCCTTTTGATTTAAAGCACAATATGAAACATCTGCAACCATCAGAGAGTGAAAAGCAGAATTAGGAGGAGAAGAACAGAAAGAGGCGATGTTGGAGTTTTTTTAACTGCGCACATCTGACAAGCGATGTGCTGAAAGGTTTTAAACAGTCTGGGCAACCTGGCACTTCAGACTAAAACTGGGGTTAAAGAGGTAAGCGTCAAGCTCACATTTAAGCCACACGTTGACAATGTCGTGAAGCCCACCTTCTCCCACCTCAGAAACGCAGTCCGTGTCCGAGCATCCCTTAACGTGGAAGACACTAAGAAGCCGACTCGTGCTTTTTGTTTTCTCACGTCTCGATTATTATAATGCATATTCTGTCTGTCCTAGACCGGGGGTCCCCAACGGCGGTCCTGGTGGGCTCCAATGGCTGCAGGTTTTCTTAATCAGTGACCAGTTTTTTGCTGCTAATTAACTTCTTTAGAATTCATTTTAATTGACTCGATATTGAAGACTCAAACCCCTGTAATTGTTTCTTTTTCCTTAATTAGCAGCCAAACAATAACCAGCAGGGCTGGACTGGGAAGCTTTTTCAGGCCGGGAATCCCAAGTCAGGCCACACAACATCCATCAGACTCAAAAAACTAACAAACACCATTTTGTCTTGGAATTTTCTATGAATGAGGAGACGGTAGATTCAGCTTTTACACATACGGCACATCTCACTCTTAAATATGTGTCTCAAGACAACCTCTGCTAAAATGTGGAACAACATGAATAAATAAACCATGAAGTTTTATAATATTTATATCAAAACAAATGTGCAAAAAGCACTGAACCATAAAAAGTAGTTGTCAGCGGAATCCCCAGTGCAGAGATTAGGTTTGCAATTTCAACTGGGAAGTCTCAAATCTCCAAACAAGACCCGTTCATTAACAAACTTCTCATGAGATAAAGAACAACAAGTATATTTAAAAACACAAATCATTCCACTCACCTACAGTGCATCCACAAAGTATTCCCAGCGCATCACTTTTTCCACATTTTGTTATGTTACAGCCTTATTCCAAAATGGATTAAATTCATTTTTTTCCTCAGAATTCTACACACAACACCCCATAATGACAACGTGAAAAAAGTTTACTTGAGGTTTTTGCAAATTCATTAAAAATAAAAAAACTGACAAACATAACAAAATGTGGAAAAAGTGACACGCTGTGAATACTTTCTGGATGCACTGTATGTGTTTCATTAATAAAAAAAAATAAATAAAAATTAAACATTTCGTGTAGCCCATAAGTCGGGGTCTGATTTTTTGATGGATTTTTTGGGTTTCAAGACCGACTTATATGCTAGTATATACACGTACTCTGGAAGTTGGCGCGGACACAGACAGGCGGACACTGTAGGTACAAAACCTAACACACGTTTATTCATATTTAACTGTTATTTACAGTGCACACAACACCAAAACTCCCCCAAAGTCCAGGCCCCTACAATACCTTTTCCTTCTTCAGGCCGCCTTTCCTTTTCTCTCCTCCCGAACTCCATCTTTCTCCACTCCCGACTCAAGCCATAGGGTGGTGGCCCCTTTTATATACACCCGGATCTGTTCCAGGTGCCTCCCGATTAGCTTCTGCCGGCACTCCCAAGTGTGGCGGAAGTACTGGTTGCGCATCCGGAAGCACTCCGGGTGTCCCTGGTCTTCTCCCCCCCAAGCTTTTGTGTGTGTGGCGGAAGTGCTGAGGGCCAGGGCTCTACAGGCATTGGAGCGCCCCCTGGCGGTGACCACGGGCCCCTATAGGGTTGAGCTCCTGAGCTCTGTTCCCGTGTTCCCCCAAGCCACCAGGGCGGTCGCCCCCCTCGTGGTCTGGAGGAGTGCGTGATCCCTCCTCCGGTCCTCCTGGGCGTCCCGGCTGGGTACCACACCCAGCCACTCACCACAGTACGAGTATATTCAAGCCGGAAAGAAGCCAAGGGACATTACAGCCAAGTGGGAGAACGCTGACAATCAGATGTCAATTCCAGAGAGGAAGGTCGTCAGCATGAGATTTCGTGCTGGATCCTCATCATTATAAAAACTCACATCATTACATATTCATAAAATTCTTGTCAGATATGGGCAACTACCAAAAGAACTGGCTGGTTATTAATATCTTCACCTGTTCTTGTCATTTATCACAGGCTGTACGTTTTAACCATATTGGTCAAGCAGACATCAGCACTTAACTCCATTGTGTGTCTGTCACATGTTTTCTGCCCATCTCTCTAACCCGCCTTCCAACTGTCATTGGTCCATCTCTCTGGCAGTCTCTCTCTCTCTCTCTTTCAGTTGAACTGCATAGCTTGGAAATCAATTTCACAGATTTATTCATCCATCCATTTTCCAACCCACTGAATCCAAACACAGGGTCACGGGGGTCTGCTGGAGCCAATCCCAGCCAACACAGGGCACAAGGCAGGAACCAATCCCGGGCAGGGTGCCAACCCACCGCAGGACACATCACAGATTTATATTAGCATAAAATAACCTTCCTGTTCTAAGGATGCACACGCATGTTGTCTTTTGAATTCAAGTCCTTGATCCAAGTGGCCTGCAGATTCATTCAGTTTGTGGTACTTTTTGTCTGTTTAAGTCAGAGGTGGTCTTGCCCTTTAAATGGAGTGCGAGGTTTGCGAGTATCAGCTGGTGCTGATTTTTAACATGTCCCTGTTTTCCCTGGAATTGTGAAAAAGGTAAACAACAAAACAAATAAGTATCAAAGAAATTTATTTTTAAACTTACTCGGGATTCCGATGGCAGGAGTCATCCAAGGGTGCGCCCAAGTAGTCCTCCGGCAGCAAGGAAAATCAAACCAATTAAACAAAAATAATGATGTGTCAGCGAACGCCGAGAAAATAAATACAAATAATGACGTGAAAGAATGTGAGCTGAGGGCAAGACATTGAACCCTCTACCTAAATAAGGCATAATGTGAATTTCCCCTTGGGATTAATAAAGTATCTATCTATCTATCTATCTATCTATCTATCTATCTATCTATCTATCTATCTATCTATCTATCTATCTATCTATCTATCTATCTATCTATCACATAGTGCCTTGTCTCCTCAGAGTCCCTTGGGGGCTTACCTCTGGTCCCTTCACCATGGTTTCTCTGTTCACCCCTGACCTGCCTTTTGGCCCCTGGGGACTTTTCTGTAGTGCATCACAGGACAAACCTGATTTCAATTCTGCCCAACTCCATGCTGCTCATCCCACTGCTGACACCAAAGACTTTCAGGCCATATTGACACCACATCCCACTATTAAAACCAATACTAAGTGAGAGTTGACAGATTTTCTACTGCTGATATCGAAGCTGAGCATCCTATCTACACATTAATAAAAATACAGGGAGATTGAAATGGGCGGGGCCCCGAGTTATGTGCTACTAATGTAATAATGAAGCGAGAGTTTGTGTAAATGAAAGTATCCTTAATTATTTGGGTATTCACTTGTGAATGTGGCAATGATATGCAATTTCATTTTGTAGTATTAGTATTGAGAAGGAATATTTAGAATTAAGGTGCTTCAGTCTTTCCAAATAATAAAAGTATGATGCTAATAGAGCTATAAGAAGTGTGACACTTATGTATTAAATAAGAATGTGTTAAGCCAATCGAACAAAATGTAACCCAAAACAGACGCTAAGCTGTAAGAGTGTATTCTTGTAAGACAAATGTACTAAACTAACTTTTAAGGTAGCCTTTGATATTGTATAATCAATTATTATGTGCTGTGGATTCACTGACAGTATAACATTAATCCTTTTATAAGCTGAGAAAAGATTCTTAAATTGTAACTGCCACATAGCCATTAAAGTGTTGTAACCCTGATGGTGCAGAAGAATAGGGAAGTACATGTTTTGCAAAGTGCTGTCTCTGTAAAACTAGCCCTAGCTGAATTGCATAGACTAATTTGGGATAGCAGGCTGCTTGCTGCTTGTGCTGGCCGACACATTTACAACACAAAACATGCTGATGGAGAGGTGCGAAGGGTTTTAAGGTGGGCCAGGATTACGAGTTTTTTCATAGGCTTTGGTAATTCTAGAGTTAATCTTGCCAGCTCAGCCATGTGTCAGACCCTCGCTCCACGCTTCTCAATATGAGCCCCTCTCGCTTGCTTGCTAGTAATTGTCTCCATGACACCACCCCTCAGACCAGCATCAACTGCACAGGGAAGTCAATGCTCGCCCCCTCACATAAAAGTGGTGGGTCGCTGTGAGTTGTGTAGACAATCATCATTGGTGCAGCATGATGATCGTGGCGATTCTCGAAGGGGACCACATACCTCCTATCTCACTAGACGATTGGTTGAGATTCTCAAAGGGGACCCCCCCACTCATGGGGAACCTGGGACTTTGGGCATGCTGACTACCATGTACTTCTGCACGTACTGATTTAATGCATCATGTTAAGCTACTTGCAAACTCTGCGTTACCTCAAATTGAACTGACGTACTTCATCTTTTTGTTCAGTAAACAAACTGGTATAAAACTGAGCTAACTTCCTTTTTTGAGCAGGCTGCCTGTAACAAAAAGGATTTATTTTTGCTTTAGAGCAGATGTCAATCCGATTATGTGGCCATGTAGACCAATAACCGAGTTACTGTTAAGGATTTTGTATTTGCTTTGTAAATGCTTTCTACAGCCATGTGTAGAAACACTCACAAAATACATGTAAAGACGAAAAATGTTCAGGTGATTGCATTATTCCTTTCTCTGGCTGAAATAATCTGTCTCAATATTTCAGAAATCACTAAATTTATGTCGATGAGCTGAATGTACAGTGCCAAAGTCAGCAACTCAGTCTCGAGAGCAGTACGTTAACAAGTTAAAAGTAATGTGCGTTATGCAGTGTGATTACATTTTAAAGTAACAAATAACCTAACGAATATCTTATTGAAGGAAAAATCCCTGTGTTGCTGTTATTTCAGCTGCAATGTGGTAGGAGTGACGGATGCATTCAAGGTGGAGGTGGGATTACATCAGGGATCGGCTCTGAGCCCTTTCTTATTTGCAATGGTGATGGACAGGTTGACAGATGAGATTAGACAGGAGTCTCTGTGGACTGGGATGTTTGCTGATGACATTGTGATCTGTAGCGATAGTAGGGAGCAGGCTGAGGAGACCCTGGAGAGGTGGAGATATGCTCTAGAGAGGAGATGAATGAAGGTCACTAGGACCACCTCGACAGAATACATATGTGTGAATGAGAGGGAGGTCAGTGTAATGGTGAGGATGAGGGGAGTAGAGTTGGCGAAGATGGATGAGTTTAAATACTTGGGATCAACAGTACAGAATAGTCGGAAGTGTGGAAGAGAGGTGAAGAAGAGAGTGCAGGCAGGGTGGAGAAGAGTGTCAGGAGTGATTTGTGACAGACGGGTATCAGCAAGAGTGACACTGAAGGTCTACAGGATGGTAGTGAGACCAGCTATGTTATGTGGACTGGAGACGGTGGCACTGACCAGAAAACAGGAGACAGAGCTGGAGGTGGCAGAGTTAAAGATGCTAAGATTTTCATTGGGTGTGACGAGGATGGACAGGATTAGAAACAAGGACATTAGAGGGTCAGCTCAAGTTGGATTGGTGGGAGATAAAGTCAGAGAGGCGAGATTGCGTTGGTTTGGACATGTGAAGAGGAGAGATGAGGGGTATAATGAGAGAAGGGTGCTAAGGATAGAGCTGTCAGGGAAGAGGAGAAAGGGAAGGCCTAAGAGAAGGTTTATAGATGTGGTGAGAGAGGACATGCAGGAGATGAGTGTGACAGAGCAAGATGGCAAGGACAGGAAGATATGGAAGAAGATGATCCACTGTGGCAAAACCTAACAGGAGCAGCCGAAAGAAGAAGAAGAAGAAGAAGAATGTAATAATGAAGCAATAGAATTGAAATCAATACATTACAGACCTTGACCAATCACATTCCCCTTATATATATATATATATATATATATATATATATATATATATATATATATATATATATACAGTGATCCCCCACCTATCGCGGAAGTTACGTTCCAGACCCATCAGTGATAGGTGAAAATCCGCAATATAGAAAGATCATATAAATGAACATGTAAACTTATTAAAACACACTTTGTAAACACATATGATATGTGGATGTTGGGCTAAGGATATGAGTAACATATTATAAAAAAAATCTTGGCAGTGAGACCAGGGAGACGAGGCTTGATCTTCTCGGAAGTCAATTTAACATTACACAAGACAAGGCAGTGAGACAGAAGGACAGCTGCTGTACAGGCTTTTAAATGATCGCCTCGCAGAGCGACAAGCAGAACAGGCATCATGGCAGAAGCACCACAAAGCCAGTAGCTGATCCGTCTGCTTCTCCTTAGTGTGCGTTCAGCTCCCCCCCTTCACAACATGAGCGGGAAAGACGTGAAATGGCAGGAACATAGCGTGCCTCCAGGAAGGTTGAGCGAAGCGATTGTGACCAGATCATCTCGGAGAGACACTTTGACGACACGCAAGACTAGACATTACAACCTTAGGAAGTAAAACTCGTGAGACAGTGACTTTTGCACATCACACCCTTCTTACAAACAATAGATCCTACTCTGCTGGGCCCTTGAGCAAGACCCTTAAACTGTAATTGCTCCAGGGGCGCTGTACAATGGCTGACCCTGTTCTCTGACCCCAAGGGGTATGCAAAAACTAACAAATTCCTAATACAAGAAATTGTATAAGGAAAAATAAAGACCAAATAAAAAAATTTAAAACAAGTTCACTGACATCTAACCTAGCAGTTGTTGGAATGCTTTTGGCAGACACACTTCAGGTGCTCCCAGCTCTTAAAACAACGACAAGCAGAACACGCAGCTCACCAGTAGCAGGTGCAGCAAGCCAGCAGATGATCCGAGTGCTTCTCCTTAGCGTGCGTTCAGCCCTCACCCCTCATACAGTATATACTGTATATACACTATGAGACAACAAGAAAGTTTGGGGCAGCAACCCGTATATTATGCCCTGGCTGCAGATGGTTAGGATTTAGCACTCAGATCTTTACAGATCGGAGTCCACAACTGAACTGCCAGTGTAGAGACAAGATATCCGCTTTAAAGGCCAGTGTAGGAAATGACGACATCAGAGATAGAACTGGATGTGACGTCATCACCCCCGGGACTGGAAATGACAACATGAAAGGCGCCAGAATATGGCAGTGACATCATCGGAAGCACCAGAACCCTGTGGGATTTCCAGAGAACAGTCTGCAAGGGATCGAGAAAGACAGTTAGTGCACCCCACTGCCCTCTGGTTGGATGTGGAATTACTATTATTCAGGCCCTTTAGTTGTCTCCTACTCTCACGTGTGTAACTATATATATATATACAGTAATCCCTCCTCCATCGCGGGGGTTGCGTTCCAGAGCCACCCGCGAAATAGGAAAATCCGCGAAGTAGAAACCATATGTTTATATGGTTATTTTTAGAATGTCATGCTTGGGTCACAGATTTGCGCAGAAACACAGGAGGTTGTAGAGAGACAGGAACGTTATTCAAACACTGCAAACAAACATTTGTCTCTTTTTCAAAAGTTTAAACTGTGCTCCATGACAAGACAGAGATGACAGTTCTGTCTCACAATTAAAAGAATGCAAACATATCTTCCTTTTCAAAGGAGTGCAAAGCAAGCAGTCAAAAAAAAAATCAATACGGCTTTTTGGCTTTTAAGTATGCGAGCACCGCCGGTACAAAGCTGTTGAAGGCGGCAGCTCACACCCCCTCTGTCAGGAGCAGGAAGAGAGAGGAAGAGAGAGAGAGAGAGAGAGATAGAGAGACAGATAAAAAAAATCAATACGTGCCCTTTGAGCTTTTAAGTATGCGAAGCACCATGCAGCATGTCCTTTCAGGAAGCAGCTGCACACAGCCCCCCTGCTCACACCCCCCTACGTCAGCGCAAGAGAGAGAGAGGGAGAAAGTAAGTTGGGTAGCTTCTCAGCCATCTGCCAATAGCGTCCCTTGTATGAAATCAACTGGGCAAACCAACTGAGGAAGCATGCACCAGAAATTAAAAGACCTATTGTCCGCGCAGACAACCCGCGAAGCAGCGAAAAATCCGCGATATATATTTAAATATGCTTACATATAAAATCCGCGATGGAGTGAAGCCGCGAAAGGCGAAGCGCGATATAGCGAGGGATCACTGTATATATATATATATATATATATATATATATATATATATATATATATAAAGGCCAGTACAAAAAGCGCCAGAGAGTTGGCCGAGTCTTGGCTATCAGATGAAAATGCCATCAACAGACACTTGGACATAAACCCAGCATATGCCAACTTAAGAAGGACATATGCACTTTAATTTAATGATACACCCCCCCCCCCTTTGATCATACGGACTTAGTCACCTCCACCCACCCCCCACTGAATGTGATACTATATATTGCCTTTGATTCTTGTAAGTCTAAGCATTATCCTCTGATGAAGACCCCTGACAGGGGTTGAAAGCTCAGGAATAAAACTATTTTATGATACGTGATTCGTTTTTTCTCCCTTTGTGGATCTCCAACTGCAATATATATATATATCTATATATATATATATATATATATAGATATAGATATAGATATATATATACAGTATGTGTGTATATATATATATATATACTGTATATATATATATATATATACTGTATATATATGTGGGAGCAAAGTTCTCCATCCATCCATTATCCAACCTGCTATATCCTAGCTACAGGGTCACAGGGGTCTGCTGGAGCCAATCCCAGCCAACACAGGGCACAAGGCAGGAAACAAACCCCAGGCAGAGCGTCAGCCCACCGCAGGGCACATACACACTCACACACACACACACATACACACACTAGGGCCAATTTAGATTTGCCAGTGCACCTAACCTGCATGTCTTTGGACTGTGGGAGGAAACTGGAGTACCCGGAAGAAACCCACGCTGACACGAGGAGAACATGCAAACTCCACGCAGGGAGGACCCGGGAAGCGTCACACACATTCATTAAAGATATTAGCCAAACTGTGGAAAGTCTGAAAACCTTATATTGGCGACATACAGAGAGACAGCAACAGGCAGGCGCATCAACCCCGTCAGTGTATGAGGGAGCGCGCAGTCCGAGATGAGGGGTGGCTCGTCGCTGCCGCACCTCACGTTTCTCCGCTGTATTTGAACAAGAGTTATGCCAATTCAGCGATTTTGACTATAAAAATGACCAAATTTACTGGAATCATACAGAAAAAAATTTTTAGCACAGACCAGTGGGAAAATTTATTTATCATTATTAGTTTTTTTTTTTTTTACTTTTCATAACTTTTCATAATCCCTGGTGGCGACAATGCTTCTGGTCAACCAATCAGCACCGTTCATCACACAAGTCGCACCCACTGCAGTCCTCGATTGAACAAAAAGTCACTACCCTGTAGTAGGATATAAAAAAAAAAAACGTACCAGAAATTACAAATGGCCTGATTTCCTGCGGCATCAATGCCACGAAAGTTCTTGAATTTCTAAAAAAAATCCCTGGTTCATGAAAAAATGTTCCTTTCGTGGGAATGCACCTATCCAGTCTATAATATCAAGCCTGTTATCTCAGACGAATTGGATTAATTGTATCTAAAATGGCACTTGATGGCAGCAGTCTTTCTAAAGTGACGCTTACCGGCCCGTTTATTGATAGAACCCATTTTTTCCAATGTGCAGTGGGTTTGAGGCGAAAACCAACCCCGAAAGTGACGTCTGTCTGTCACAAGGCGCTCTCGGGATCGCAGTGCTGATTTAGAGTTGCCGATCTAAACAACGGCAGTGGCCAGGCTGGAATCTGAAACAAGTCCTTAGAATAAAAAAATACACACAGGCAGTGTGCGCAGTGCAGCGAAGTGTCATGCTATTTTATGGGACTTTTCCCCCCTTTGATTACATTTCCTTTGTTTTTAATCCTAGACAACTATGGTGTATTTTTTTTTAACAAATAAGGGCAATGTGTTGGGATTGCTGCCGGCATCTTGCACACAGACAGTTCACTTCGCGCGCTCTGTGGGAGGAATTAGTCACCTAATTATCCTCATTTGTGCGCTATTAAAAATGACGCGGCTTGCTTGAAGCAGTTACCGGCAAAAAAGAAGGAAAAAAAAAAGAAAAAGAAAACTCCATCTGGCAATCACCTGAGGAAAAAGGAGAAATTGAGATTTCTTAAACAGATATGTCATTTTTTTATTTACTTTTTATCTATTTATTTGTTCTGTAGAACCTCAGGAAGTCCATTTATATTGGGACGTGTCCTGTGTGAGAAGCGCCGCTCAGGTAATCTGCCGGCTGTCAGACAGGGCGGAGCCAGCTGGATCAGTCACATGTCAATCTGGCCTGAGGGGCGTGTCTCGTGAAGACTGTAAAGCAGGCACTTATTTGGAGGCGCTTATCTGCTACTACTGTATTGCCCTTTGGCTCTCGGTGTGTCGCTGTCGCTGCCTCGTGAAAGATCTTAGATTAGAGATTAAAGATTAGAGATTAAAGATAGGCATCGTCACTTACTGTACACCGCAAGACAACAGTGAAATTCTTGTGCAGCAGTTTTTAAATACAATAAATATACACGTATAGTTGAAGATAAATAAATGAATAAATCCATCCATTTTCCAACCCGCTGAATCCGAACACAGGGTCACGGTGGTCTGCTGGAGCCAATCCCAGCCAACACAGGGCACAAGGCAGGAACCAATCCTGGGCAGGGTGCCAACTAAATGAATAAATACTTCAGAATATTAGAACACTCCAGCCGAGTACAGGCCATTCAGCCCAACAAAGCTCACCAATCCTATCCACTAATTTCTTCCAGGTTTGAAAGTCCCTAAAGTCTTACCGTCACACTACTTGATCACTTATTCCAAGTGTCTATCATTCTTTGTGTAAAGAAAAACTTCATAATGTTTGTGCGGAATTTACCCTTCACAAGTTTCCAACTGTGTCCCCATGTTCTTGATAAACCCATTTTAAAATAACAGTCTCAATCCACTTCCCTTTATAATTTTAAACACTTCAGTCAGGTCTCCTCTTCATCTCCTTTAAAGGCTCAGCTCTTTGAATCTTTCCTTATAACTCATCCCCTGTAGTCCACTAATCAGCCCAGTCGCTCTTCTCTGGACCTTTTCTAGCTCTGTTATGTCCTTTTTGTAGCCTGGAGACCCAAACTGCACACAAGACTCCTGATGAGGCCTCACCAGTGTGTTATAAAGCTTGAGCAGAACCTCCTGTGACTTGCACTCCACACGTCAAGGCGCTATATAACCCGACATTCTGTTAGCCTTCTTAATGGCTTCTGAACACTGTCGGGAAGTCGATAACTTAGAGTCCATTGTGACTCCTAAATCCTTCTCATAAGGTGGACTCTCGATTTTCGGACCCCCCCATTGTGTATTCAAACCTCACATTTTTACTTCCTTTGTGTAATTCTTTACATTAACTGACATTAAATTTCATCGTTCACAAATCTGCCCAAGCCTGTCTGCTGTCCAAGTCCTTCTGAGATGATATAACGGATTCCAAAATTATCTCCTACTAGCCAACCCGCGGCGTAGCATATGCCGCATAATTATGTATTGCTGGGTGAACACTTCCTGAAAAACACAGTTGTCCAAATGGGGTTGGTTTTGAGGATATGACTGTAGGTGAATGAAAAGATGGAACTCTGGAAAGGGCAACATACAATACAGCATTTTACACGCTGCATACAGTGATTCACATCCACAACAAATATGATTCTTCTTAGATGGTGCTGTCGCATCCACCCTCGCTGTTGAAGCATATACACTGCCTGGTCATGTGCCCACTTGCAAGAGCATCTAAAAGAGACCCGCCCACCAACTGTAAGACCATGGGATACCCCTTGGAAACCGTTATACACGCCGCATACAGCGATTCACATCCGCAACATGATTTTTCTTAGATGGTCCTGTCGCGTCCACCCTCGCACTCGAAGCATACACTCTGCCTGGTCATGTGCCCGCTCGCAAGAGCATCTAAAAGAGACCCGCCCACCAACTCTAAGACCATGGGATACCCCTTGGAAATCGTTATACACGCCGCATACAGCGATTCACATCCGCGACAAACAAACTGTTTTACACGCTGCATACAGCGAGTCACATCCACAACAAATATGATTCTTCTTAGATGGTGCTGTCGTATCCACCCTCGCTCTCGAAGCATACACACCGCCTGGTCATGTGCCCGCTCGCAAGAGCATCTAAAAGAGACCCGCCCACCAACTGTAAGACCATGGGATACCCCTCGGAAACCGTTATACACGCCGCATACAGTGATTCACATCTGCAACAAACAAACTGTTTTACACGCTGCATACAGCGATTCACATCAGCGACATGATTTTTCTTAGATGGTCCTGCCACGTCCATCCTCGCACTCGAAGCATACACACTGCCTGGTCATGTGCCCGCTCGCAAGAGCAACTGACAGAGACCCGCCCACCAACTCTAAGATCATGGGATACCCCTTCGGAAACTGTTTTACACGCTGCATACAGCGATTCACATCAGTGACAAACATGCCTCTTCTTAGATAGTCCTGCCGCGTCCACCCTCGTTCTCGAAGCATACACACCGCCTGGTCATGTGCCCGCTCGCAAGAGAAACTCACGGAGACCCGCCCACCAACTCTAAGACCATGGCGTGTAAAACAGTTTGCGATGGTGGACGCGGTCGTGCGTCATAACCGAAAAGAATACAGTGGAACCTTGGTTCACGACCATAATTCGTTCCAAAACTCTGGTCGTAAACCAATTTCGTCGTGAACCGAAGCAATTTCTCCCATAGGATTGTATGTATATACAATTAATCAGTCATACAGTCAGTTCCAGACTGTATGAACTGTATGTAAATCCATCCATCCATTTTCCAACCCAATGAATCCGAACACAGGGTCACGGGGGTCTGCTGGAGCCAATCCCAGCCAACAAAGGGCACAAGGCAGGAAACAATCCTGGGCAGGGTGCCAGCCCACCGCAGGACACACACAAACACACCCACACACCAAGCACACACTAGGGCCAATTTAGAATCGCCAATCCACCTAACCTGCATGTCTTTGGACTGTGGGAGGAAACCGGAGCGCCCGGAGGAAACCCACGCAGACACGGGGAGAACATGCAAACTCCACGCAGGGAGGACCCGGGAAGCGAACCCAGGTCCCCAGGTCTCCCAACTGCGAGGCAGCAGCGCTACCCACTGCGCCACCGTGCTGCCCCTGTATGTAAATATATATTTTAAGTTTTTAAGCACAAATATAGTTAATTAAACCATAGAATGCACCGCGTAATAGTAAACTAAATGTAAAAACATTGAATAGCACTGAGAAAACCTTGAACAACAGAGAAAACTAACACTGCAATAGTTTGCGCTATAGCGCTACCAACCGCTGGCTAAAAACACTTTTTTTTTAATGAGTTTTAAGCACAGGATAAAAAATGAACATCTGAAAAAATCCGTAATTTAATAAACCACCAAGAAAAGTAACATTGCAACAATGCAGGCTACAAACCGATCGCTGTAAACAGAAGTGAAAACAAAATCAAGCCCAGTGCATTCTTTAACTGCCTTCCTACCTTATGAGTCCAGCCCCCTCTCTCTGGTGGTGCCTGTGTTTGAACCGAGGTTCCACTGAGGTTGACTAATGAAAAGTCAACGTGGCTCAGAGGTGCATGTGGAGTCTAGCAGAGACGAATGTGAATGACGCCCAGTGTTGTGAGTTGCTGCATCCGAGTTGGTGGGCGTGGCTCTGCGAGTTTTCATCGTATCGAATGGTCTTAGAGGTGGTGGGCGTGGCTCCTTCCTGCGTGCTTTCATGGGTGTCTTGCTTGCTCTGGCGGCGGCTTAGTGAATTATATATATATATAGATACGGCGTGTTTTCCGAGGCATCGCGTCCAAGTTGGTGGGCGTGTCTCTGCAAGTTGTCGTCGTATCCAATGGTCTTAAAGTTGGTGGGCGTGGCTGTCTTGCGTGCTTTCCATGGGTAGCTACTTGTCGGTGGCTTAGTGAATTATATATATAGATCTTGGTATTATCTGCAAATTTAACCAGCTAGTTCTGTATTCCAATCTAAATCATTTATAGATATTAAAAATAGCAGTGGCCCCTACACTGACCCCTGCTGGTCACCACTCTTAAAATCACCAAATTCTGATGAGGTTCCTCACACCCTCATCACCCTCTCCTTCCTGTGTCTGAGCCAATTCTGCACCCATCTACACCCCACACCCTGAACTCCCACTTGTTTTAGTCTGATGCAGTAAACAAGATAAGCTACAGTGCAATTCCACATAAACCAGCAGGCGTGTACAGCACACAGTGCAGGGTACATAACATCAGGTGTTCAGTCACATTTTGGATTGGGGGGAGAGGCTGTCTGTGAAGTGATGGAGTGAGTGCTGAGGCTGCGGTGGTGCTTCGTAGAAGGCAGAAGTGAAAACAGGGGGTGAGCTGGATGGCTGTCATCAGAGATGATGGACTCAGCTCTCCTCAGATATCTGGTTAAGCAGATGGCATAAAATTGTCAAAGTTCTGCCCCAATGGTGTTAGAAGCAGTATGGAGATCCTTGTGATCCTTGCGAGTCAGGTTGTTAAACCACACTGTGATGCATCCTGTCAGGATACCTTCAATCTTGTAGCAGTAGAAATTCACTGGTGTTTTGGTTCTTTGGTCTCTTCAGGAAAAAGAGCCTTTGCTGAGCTACTCTGAGTATTCCAGTGGTGTTGATGCACCAGGAAAGGCAGTCAGTGATCTGGACACCCAGAAACCTGAAGCACTAACTGTGTGGACGGAGCACTGACCAGAAAACAGGAGACAGAGCTGGAGGTGGCAGAGTTAAAAATTGCATTGGGTGTGACGAGGATGGATAGGAGTAGAAATAAGGACATTAGAGGGTCAGCTTGGGTTGGACGGTTGGGAGACAAAGTCAGAGAGGCGAGATTATGTTGGTTTGGACATGTGCAGAGGAGAGATGCTGGGTATATTGGGAGAAGGATGCTAAGGATAGAGCTGCCAGGGAATAGGAAAAGAGGAAGGCCTAAGAAGAGGTTTATGGATGTGGTGAGAGAGGACATGCAGGTGATGGGGGTGACAGAGCAAGATGATGAGGACAGGAAGATATGGAAGAAGGTGATCCAATGTGGCAACCCCTAACGGGAGCAGCCGAAAGAAGAAGATTTTAATACAAGGAATGCAGTTTTAAATCCAGTACACCAGGGGTGTCGAACTCCAGGCCTGGAGGGCCGCAGTGGCTTCAGGTTTTCATTCTAACCCTTTTCCTAATCAGTGACCAGTTTTCCCTGCTAATTAACATCTTCTTCCTTCAGTTTAATTGCTCTGTTTTTAAGGATTCAATTCTCTGAATTGATTCGTTTCTTCATGAAACAATAGCCAAACAGAAATGAGGCATGAAATGAGCTAAAAGATGACCATGTAAATTGTAACATCAAACTCCAACCAGTTTCTTAACGAGAAGCCGATTCTTGCTGTTAATTAAACTCGTTATTTAATTCCATGGCCTGTTGCTGCTCTCATTCTGCCACAGCAGACATTTCCAAAACTGTTCATATTTCTGTTTATTCTAAGAACATCGTCAAAATGTTTTGGTGAGCTGAGAGAACCAACTTTACAAAGACTTCCTCCTTCCTTTCTTCGTCTTCTTTCAGCTGTTCCCGTTAGGGGTTGCCACAGTGGGTCATCTTCTACCATATTGTCCTGTCTTCTGCATCTTGCTCTGTTACCCCCATCACCTGCATGTCCTCTCTCACCACATCCATAAACCTTCTCTTAGGCCTTCCTCTTCTCCTCTTCCCTGCCAGCTCTATCCTTAACATCCTTCTCCCAAGATACCCAGCATCTCTCCTATGCACACATCCAAACTAACGCCATCTCTCCTCTCTGACTTTGTCTCCCAACTGTCCAACCTGACCTGACCCTCTAATGTTCTCATTTGCGCCACCACCATCTACTCAAAGCACCATGATGTTCCAACAATGATGGATGGATTAAAAGCCAGAAGTCTGTATGACCATCAGCATCAAGTGACTCCATGAGAACCCTAATTACAAAGAGGACTATTTCATTTATGTTAAGTAGAATGCCCAGAGGGGACTGGGTGGTCTCGTGGCCTGGAACCCCTACAGATTTTATTTTTTTCTCCAGCCGTCTGGAGTTTTTTTTTTTTTGTTTTTTCTGTCCACCCTGGTCATCGGACCTTACTCCTTTCTATGTTAACTAATGTTGTCTTATTTTAATTTCTTATTTTGTCTTTTATTTTTCTTTTCTTCATTATGTAAAGCACTTTGAGCTACTTTTTGTATGAAAATGTGCTTTATAAATAAATGTTGTTGTTTGTTATTTCTAATCCTGTCCATCCTCATCACACCCAATGCAAACCTTAGCATCTTTAACTTTGCCACCTCCAGTTCTGTCTCCTGCTTTCTGGTCAGTGCCACCGTCTCCATCCCATATAACATAGCTGGTCTCATTACCATCCTGTAGACCATCCCTTTCACTCTTGCTGTTACCCGTCTGTCACAAATCACTCCTGACACTCTTCTCCACCCACTCTACCCTGCCTGCACTCTCTTTTTCACTTCTCTTCCACAATCCCCTGTTGATCCCAAGTATTTAAACTCATCCACCTTCACCAACTCTACTCCCTGCATCCTCACCATTCCACTGGCCTCCCTCTCATTCACTCATGTATTCTGTCTTGGTGGTCCTACTGACCTTCATTCCTCTCCTCTCTAGAGCATATCTCCACTAGGGATGGGAATCGAAAACCGGTTCTTGTTGAGAACCGGTTCCCACTCTTTCAATTCCTTGGAATTGTTTTCCATTTTTGCAAACGATTCCCCTATCAATTCCAGTCGCCTCGAATGATGTCACCACGTTGCGTAGCGTCATTTTCCCAGCAGGAAACATGGCGCCTAAGCGACACAAACGCTCAAAAGTTTGGTTATACTTTACGAGAAAGGATGACAACAGGGCAACTTGCAATACTTGCAAAGTAGATATTTCATCAAAGGGAGGAAACTACGAATATGCAAAAGCATTTGCTCACAAAACACGCGATAACCTTAAATGAATGTCGTATTTTTGATCCGCTCCGGACTGGTGAATCTCAACCCAGCAGCAGCGGTAACGTTTGCACTTCCTCTCCCGTTAATACGGCAGGTAACTAATCAACTAACATTGCATATTATGTTAGCGCGATTTGCCTTATTGCAAAACCTGCTATTACTGTGCATTGCATTTAGATGACCATGACGAGAGAGACAGACAGAGTCTGGCTGTCTCAGATGCTGGCAGTTCTCGCTGCAGTCTACCGGTTGCTTCTCCTTTCACAAAGGCGGGGAAAAGTTAAATTTCCTTCCTGAAAAAGCAGATATGCTTATATTTCTGCAAAAGAATTGTTAATTCTCCATATTTGATGGTTGCAGAAATTGTACAGTGCACAGTTCCATTGGACTTGAGTTGATTGTATTTGTTGCTGGCTGATGTAGTTTTATTTTTGAGTGCTCAGCTCATATATACTTTTAAAAAGGAGAGTGTAAATGTTACTGGACATTCTTGTGTAATTGCCACAGAATAATTTATGTTATACTTTGTTATTGCTACAGAAGAATATTTATTTTATTATTATTTTACATTTACAAATTTTTTTCTGGGGACCCCGTGGTACCCCACCGAGGAGCCGTAGGCTGTGGATCTCTTAAGATCTCGCTGTTGGTTTTGTAAGGTCATGCTACTCCTAAATTTCTATCTTGTTCAAAGATAAGATATAAAACAAAGTTCTAAGCTAATCGACCTCTGTGTTCTCCTTTTTTAAAAATAAGAATCGATAAAGAATCGAATTGCTAAACAGAATCGAAAATGGAATCGGAATCGTGAAAATCTTATCAATTCCCATCCCTAATCTCCACCTCTCCAGGGTCTCCTCAACCTGCTCCCTACTCTCACTACAGATCACAATGTCATCAGCAAACATCACAGTCCACAGGGACTCCTGTCTAACCTCACCTGTCAACCTGTCCATCACCATTACAAATAAGAAAGGACTCAGAGTCGATCCCAGATGTAATCCCACCTCCGTCACTCCTACTGCAGACCTCACTACAATCACACTTCCCTTGTACATATCCAGTAAAACTCTTACATACTTCTCTGCCACTCCTGACTTCCTCATACAATACCACAACTCCTCTCAGTCACCCTGTCATATGCTTTCTCCAGGTCCACAAAGACGCAATGCAACTCCTTCTGGCCTTCTCTATTCTTCTATTATTCTTTCCTGGCATGAAGCCACACTGCTGCTCACTAATCATCACCTCACTTCTTAACTGAGCTTCCACTACTCTTTCCCATAACTTCATGCTGTGGCTCATCAATTTTAGCCCCTGTAGTTACTACAGTCCTGCATATCCCCCTTATTCTTAAATATCATAACCAGTACACTTCTTCTCCACTCCTCAGGCATCCTCTCACTTTCCAAGATTCCATTTAACAATCTGGTTAAAAACTCCACTGCCATCTCTCCTAAACACCTCCATGCTTCCAGAGGTGTGTCATCTGGACCAACAGCCTTTCCATTCTTCATCCTCTTCATCTCTGTCCTTACTTCCTCCTTCCTGATTCATTATCTCCACATTATCCAACCTCTTCTCTCTCTCGTTCTCTTCATTCATCAGCCTCTCAAAGTACTCTCACCTTCCTTTATTTTTGGATATTGTGTGGTGGGCACAGGTGAGCTGGTCACGTGGTGGCTTGTTTTATGTCTTATTATTGTTTGGCTGCTCATTAAGGAAGAAGAAACAACACAGGAGTCTGAGTCACGTTAATTAAAATTAAGGCAAAGGAAGTTAATTAGCAGCAAAAGTTGGTCACTAATTAAGAATGAATGAATGGTTAGAATGAAAACCTGCAGCCACTGTGGCCCTCCAGGACCGGAGTTCGACACTCGTATTTTACACAATATAAAAGAAGAGTTACAAGAAAAAAAACAGCATGTTAGAAATAGTTATGCATAACTAAATAATACATAAAAATAATTTACAAAAATCAATATGCAGTTACGTAACAAAGATACACAAGTAGTAGAATCCTAATCTGAAGGTTAGTTATTTTTAAGTCCATTAAGATATGTTCAGATGCCCAGGGAGGACAGAAATGAAAAAACTGCAGGGGTGAGATGCTGGAGAAAGAAAAAAAAAACAAAATCTGCAGGGGTCCCAGGCCAAAAGACCACTCAGTCCCGACCTAACACAATGATGCTAAGGTCAGTCTTGTTATTGTTTAATCTTCATTTTAGACCAGACCTGGGCATTGTATGGGCCACATCCCTGCTCGGCCAGCATGAGGTCAGTGGGTAATTAGGAATTGGACAGTGTGGACACTAGAGGGCACTGTTGCTCCTCAAACCCAGCACAACAGACACAAGGCTGATGTTGAAGGATGTCATGATCTGTTCTTATCTTCAACCGAGTCAGATCCATTACGAAATTGATCAAAGCACTTGGAAACAGTCTTAATTGTCAGGGCAGTGTCACAATAAACCCATTTTAACATCTGATGGGTTTCCTGAGCTTTTTGCAATCTGAAACAAAATTTCATGCTAATGCGTTGCTCGATGTCCATTGTTAACGACAAACTTGAAAACTCAACACTTGAACTCAACAGTGGCTCACAAACGACTGACAGGATCAAACGAGCTGAAACTTGTCACAAACTTGGCTCTAGGATGGACAGGTCAGAACCGGCATTGAATTGTTTGATCTTGGATGGTACTCTTTGATCACACCTCGTTTACTGCTTAAAAATATTAAAGGACCCCTTTTTAATGAGAGTACAGCATCAAGTCAATGACACTTGTGGGCTGTTGATCTGCTCAGTGAAGTAGCAGAGGGGCTTGTTCATCAGTTTCAGCTGCTTTGGTGCACTAGAGGGGCAACACTGAGATGACCCCCAAAACAGGAATGAATGGTTTAACAGGGGGAGGCCACTGACATTTGTCCCTCCTCATCTGTTCTATCACTCGTTTTGCATTTGGCTATGGTCAGTGTCACTACTGGTAGCATGTGGCCATACCTGGGCCCTACAGAAGTGGCACAGGTAGTCGAACATCTCCAGGATGGCACATCAATACCATGTGGCATTGCCAGAAGATTTGCTGTGTCTCCCAGCACAGTCTCAATTGTAGGGAGGAGATTCCAGGAGACAGACAGGCAGTTCCTCTAGGAGAGCTGGACAGGGCCCCTCGTAGAAGGTCCTTAACCCATCAGCAGGACCCACTGGTATCTGTTCCTTTGGGCAAAGAGGAACAGAATCAGCACTGGCACAGCCTACAAAATGACGTCCAGCAGGCAGGCCGGCCACTGGTGTTAATGTCTCTGACCAAACAATCAGAAACTGACTTCATGAGGGTGGCCTGAGGGCACGACATCCTCTAGTGGGCACCGTGGAGCTCGATTGGCATTTGCCATAGAATAGCAGAATTGGCAGGTCCACCACTGGCAGGTGCCCTGTGCATTTCACAGATGAGAGCACATGTGACAGACGTGAAAGGTTCTGGAGAAGCTGTGGAGAACGTTATGCTGCCTGTAACAACGTTCATCATGACCGGTCTGGTGTTGGGTCAGTGATGGTCTGAAGAGGCATATCCATGGAGGGACGCACAGACCTCTACAGGCTAGACAACAGCACCTTGACTGCCATTAGGTATCGGGATGAAATCCTTGGACCCATCGTCAGACCCTGTGCTGGTTCCTCCTGGTGCATGACAATGCCCGTACCCCCACCCCGCTCAATTGCCTGACCTCAATCCAATAGAACACCTATGGGTGGGGCATTATGTTTCAGTCCATCTGACCCCTCAGCCTGTCCAGGACCTCAGAGATGCCCTGGTCCAGATCTGGGAGGAGATCCCCCAGGACACCATCCGCCATCTCATTAGGACGTTGTCAGGCATGGGGGGTTGGGGGGTGGGCATACAAACTACTGAGTACGATTGTGAGTTCCTGCAATGAAATTTCGGCCAAATGGACTCACCTGCCTGTCACTGCACCATTTTGTTCCCTTTGATTTTCGGGGTGTCCCTCTGTCGGTTGATTGTTTTCATTTCCATCCTTTCGTTCCTCACACATCACCATATCAGTCCATAGCAGTAGAGACAGCCAGCAGGATTGTTTTTCCCCATTGAGATCTGATGGGTTTTCAAAGTGGTCCTTTAATTTTTTGGATCAGTTTAAATATTAAAATTTTGTACACCAGTAATAATTCAGTACTAAAGATATAATACAGAGAGACCTCCTAAACCTCCAGCCCGTAGTAGTGCACATTTTGACTGTTTACAGAATTATATGATTTATTTGATTCCGAGTCTATAAGAATACACTGTAAAAAAATTTTTTTTAAATTTACGGTAAAGTACTGGCAGCTAGGTTGCCAGAATTTTACAGTAAAAAAGAAGGTGACAATATTTTTAGGTCTACGGTATAACTTTGTAGTAAATAACTGTTTTGTCTTTACAACACATTCCAACATGTTATGTTTAACCATAACCAGAAATTAATGCAGTGTAATAAATACGCTACTCAATAAACTATTAGAAAGTATTGTCAGGGTCAAACATCGGTGCACAGTTTGCATCAGTAAAGTAACAACAACCAATAGCCAACATGTACCTTTTAATTACACACATTGAAAACAATTCAATTTTTAAGGACATTATGGCACATTGTCTGGTGGGGAAGTAAAGTTTGCATTTGTGGTGTTTGATGTCCTACAGGCGTGCCAGCTTATTGAACACAACCCACCATAAATCAGCTTCCATAACCTCTAAAAACCTTCATCACGCAGAGAAAAATAAGTCTGCTAAGCTTAAGTTTTTTTCCCTACTATTCAAATGTGGGCGGCATGGTGGAGCAGTGCTGCTGCCTCACAGTAAGAAGACCTGGGTTCACTTCCTGGGTCCTCCCTGTGTGGAGTTTGCATGTTCTCTCTGTGTCTGCGTGGGTTTCCACGCACAGTCCAAAGACATGCAGGTTAGGTGCATTGGTGAGCTTAAATTGTCCCTAGTGTGTGCTTTGTGTGTGCCCTGCGGTGGGCTGGCACCCTGCATGGGATTTGTTCCTGCCTTGCGCAATTTCGTTGATCTGTATATGGTTGTGATGACAATAAAGATCGCTTTGACAACTGTCCTTCAAAGTCTTTGAAAGTTTCTGATGAGTTTTTCCATACAATGTAGGTCATTAGACAGGTTGTCTGGGTCAGTCTGAGAGATGCAAACAATCCTCATACTGTATCTGGCCAGAAGACCCATGTCTCTATTCAAACCATGTTGTAAACTATTAAATTTTAGCCTAAGTTCCACTTCCCATTCTTTTCTCTCTTGCTGTGTTCTGAAGTTGCCCATAAGCACTGGGACTTTAAAGTCCTTCTCACAGTGTCCATGGCTATTGACGTGAGCCGCTACAGGAACATCTGTTTTGCCAGGCTTGATAGATAGATAGATAGATAGATAGATAGATAGATAGATAGATAGATAGATAGATAGATAGATAGATAGATAGATAGATAGATAGATAGATAGATAGATAGATAGATAGATAGATAGATAGATAGATACTTTATTAATCCCAATTGGAAATTCATTCAAACCTGTGTAAGTTCATTCTCTGACGGAGTGTTTGTCCAGTTTCTCCCACATAGAGTGCAGTGTCAGGACATTTCATGTAGAAAATTAAGTAGACCACATTAGATGATCTGCGGTGGGCTGACGCCCTGCCTGGGATTTGTTCCTGCCTTGTGCCCTGTGCTGGCTGGGATTGGCTCCAGCAGACCCCCGTGACCCTGTGTTAGGATATAGCGAGTTGGATAATGTCTGACTGACTGACAATTCAAAGGTTCACCTGGAACAATATGGTAAAAGGGGGTGTGTCCTTATGCAAATATCATAACTTCGGTGTTACTGAAACAGCATTTTACATTTTACAGTTGTTTACCATCGCTATTTAACAGTTTTACACTGTGAAATTAATAGATTTTTTCAGTGTAATTGTAATGCATCAGTAAACGGTATTTAGCATATTTTGAAGGTAGAAAAATATCAATTTTACAGAACTTGGCTGTAAAAAATAATGAAATGCATTGTTTAAGATATACAGGTAATTTTCAGCAGAACATAAGGAAATTTTATGTAATGTCCAAACATCCAAGTAGTGTCAGAGTACATTCACCTGAGCCTTTAAGCTGCTTGCCAAGCACACACGCAAAACGGAACAAAAATACCAATGGATCATAAAAATTTGGGGCACCTTCAAGTAATCCCTGTATAAATGAAAAAGAAAAAACAACAAATCAATTTACAGAAAAACACAGTAAAATCTATCTATCTATCTATCTATCTATCTATCTATCTATCTATCTATCTATCTATCTATCTATCTATCTATCTATTATATAGTGCCTTTCACATCTATCTATCTATCTATCTATCTATCTATCTATCTATCTATCTATCTATCTATCTATCTATCTATTATATAGTGCCTTTCACATCTATCTATCTATCTATCTATCTATCTATCTATCTATCTATCTATCTATCTATCTATCTATCTATCTATCTATCTATTATATAGTGCCTTTCACATCTATCTATCTATCTATCTATCTATCTATCTATCTATCTATCTATCTATCTATCTATCTATCTATCTATCTATCTATCTATCTATCTATCTATCTATTATATATAGTGCCTTTCACATCTATCTATCTATCTATCTATCTATCTATCTATCTATCTATCTATCTATCTATCTATCTATCTATCTATCTATCTATCTATCTATCTATCTATCTATCCTGTCTTACTGTTACTCTGTGTGTCGATTGCTTTGGTCTGGAGTGGGAGTGGCCTTTGTGCTAGCAGGAGAGTGAGTGTAGCTTTTCTTTTTCTTTATTTTATTCTTTTTTTTTCTAGTCATTTCTCTTAATTTTTAGCTGTGTTATTTATATATAGTTATTATTTCAAGTTTATATAGTATTTTTTTAAAAAGAAGTGGCTAGGATGGCTGTGTCCCGAGGGATACAGCCAGGCCTTTTGCCACATGGCTTTGAAAACCTTAGCAAAAGAAATGGCATCAAGTTGATTGTTGATCCAGTAGTTTCAGTAGAGAAGTGTGTTACTGAAATTGGAAAAATAATTGGATGTAAAAACATTATTTCTGCTTCACGAATGAATAAGGCAGTTGTGGTATTTCTAAATGAGGAGGCCTTAGTTCACCAACTGGTTCAGGAAGGCCTAGTTATTAATGGAACCCTCATTTCTGTTTTGCCACTTTCAACTTCTGCAAAGAGGATTATAATCTCTAATGTTCCTCCTTTCTTGAAGAATGAACTGCTACGTAATGAATTGCGCAGGTATGGCGAGATTATTTCTGATATTACTATGATTCCTTTGGGGTGTAAACAGCCAGAATTAAAGCATGTGGTTTCATTTAGGAGACAGGTTTTTATGCTCCTCAACAGAGGTTACAATGAGTTAGATGTTTCTCTGAAATTTAAAGTTGATGGATGTGATTATATTGTGTTTATATCTTCTGAATCAATGAAATGTTTTAAATGTGGCCGTGCAGGGCACAAAGCAGTTGATTGTAAGAGAACTGATGGAAGTTATTCTATGGGAGGTAACATACATGTAGTGAGGGAGTCAGATGTAGAGGATGAGTCTGAGGACTGAAGATCAGCAGATTGTTATCTGTGAGGTATCCACAGGTATTCTTAGCTTGACTCCAGGAAGTTCTGAAAATCAGATATCTAGTTATAGCTCCACAGTTGAAAGGAGTGAAATAAAGAAAGCTGAGACAAAAATGCCTGAAGTGGACGGATTGGCTGAGGCCGAGTTGAAGTCCTATAATCTAAATATACATCAGGCTGAAGAAAAGAGTCCAGCTGAGGCTGAGGTTATGCAGCTTATCAGAGAAATGTCACCAACTGAGGTGGATGACATTGAAAATCTAAATGCTGCTGCTGCTGCCTGTGAACCATCTGAGGTGGATGAGCGGGCCGAGGCCAGTCCTGAGTCCACAGTCCACAGTGAAGCTGCTCGCCCTCTCTTGAATCTCAAAGCTGTGGCAGAAACTGAACCAGGCACCACTTCAGGTAGTGCAGTTAGGGAAGAAAAAGCTGGAATTGTTGAGGAAATGACTGTTGCAAAAGAATGGACGACACTCCCCAGAAAGAGGAAAGAAACCTCAAACGGTGGAGTTGGTGCAAAGAGAAGTAACAAAATGAACCTGATAGAGGGGGCTGACGTGTCTTTAAAAAATCGCTTTTTAAATACCAGAGAGGTGACAATTAGCCCAGAGTGTGAGGAGAGTCAGCAGGGTGGTGAGGACAGTGACTCTTGCATGTCAAGTGACAATTTAACTGGTACTCTTGGAAAAACGGAGTACAGCACTGAAAGCATTCTGAGCTTTCTGGATTTTCTTGAAGGCAAAAGGAGGGTCAATGTTGTAGAACATTTTCCTGACCTGGAACTTTTTTTGGTTTCAGCCAAGCGTGTTATGCGTAATGCTGTTCCTTTGGGAATGGAAAGAAAAGAATTTAATCGTTTAAAGAATGTTATCAGTAAAGTTAGAAAGTCTGTCACCTCCAGCACATAATGGCTCCACACCAGTTCCTCTTTGCTTCATTAGTTAAAGTTCTTGTCATTGCTGCTCCATTTCTATTCTTTCTAATGCCTGCTCTCTCTTTGGGCTCTTTGAACGTTAACGGCTGCAGAGACTCCTCTAAGAGAGCCGTACTTTTTCAATATTTAGAACATAAAAAACTTGATGTGATTTTTCTTCAAGAAACTCATACTGACCCAATGAATGAGTCGGAGTGGCAGAGGGACTGGGGTGGCATGACGTTTCTGAGCCACGGCTCCAGTGCCAGCGCAGGGGTGGCAGTGCTCTTCAGTAAAGCATTTCTCCCAGAATCCATCGACTGTATTGAGCAAGTTAAAGGCCGTCTCATGAAGGTTGTTGTTCATATTCAGGGGAAAAATATTATTTTTATAAATGTCTACGCTCCAAATGAGTGCAAACAGAGAATTTCTTTTTTTCTTTTGTTAAAAGACGTACTCGCTGAGTGCAGTTCAGAGGATGTCGTGTTCTTAGCTGGTGATTTTAATTGCACTGACAATGCAGTGATGGACAGGAATGGCGCTGAGCCTCACCCGGGGTCAGTCAAGGTGTTGCAGTCGGTCCTTCATCAGCAAGAACTTGTGGAGGGAGTTGAACCCGACGGTGAGACAGTACACATGGCTCAAGGCCTCCAGTGGCATGTTATCTATGGCACGGCTGGACAGAATTTATACTTTACAGCACAATTTGAACCTCATTTTGGGCTCTTGCCTTCTGCCCACAGGGTTTTCAGACCATAGTTTAGCTCTCACTCGGTTTTCTTTGGGGTCTGAGAGTAATTTTAAATCTTTCTGGCACTTTAACTCTAAACTTCTTAAAGACTCTCTATTTCTTCAACACTTTCGTCTCTTTTGGAATAAATGGAGACTTAGCAAAAGTGAATTCTCATCTCTGAAACAATGGTGGGACGTCTCCAAGGTCCAAATTAAACTCTTTTGCCAGTTTTATTCTGAACATTCTTCTAGAAAGGTCACCATGGCCATTAAAGAACTGGAAGAGGACATTGGGCTAATTCAAGCCAAACTGGATAGCGGTTTTGATGCCACTTTGCTTGAGTCCCTACAAGACAAAAAGGATTCTCTGAGGTCCCTGCTGGATGAACAGGTGAAGGGCGCCATTGTCCGGGGGAGATTCCAGAATATTTCTCACATAGATGCCCCTACGCAGTTTTTCTTTTCTTTGGAGAAAAAGGTTGCTCAGGCAAAAATCATTCACTGTCTGAAAACTGCAGATGGGACTGAAATGACGGAGATCGAGGAGATCAAGGAATTTGCCTTAAAATTTTACAAGGACTTATTCTCTGCAGAAAACGTGGACTTGTCTTCAACCACAGAATTTTTCTTTGATGACTTACCACAGTTGACTCCATCCACTAAGGAAGTACTCGACCTGCCACTATCGCTGGAGGAGCTCACTAGTGCTCTTGGGAGTCTAAATCAAAACAAAGCCCCTGGGATTGATGGACTTCCCATCGAATTCTACAAGTCCTTTTGGGATATCATGGGTAAGGACTTCCTGACTGTGTTCGTGGAGAGCATCAGGGATAAAGAACTTCCTGTGAGTTGTCGGAGAGCTGTTTTGACTCTTTTGCCAAAAACAGGGGATCTTTGCAACATTAAGAACTGGAGACCAATTAGCCTACTCTGCTCGGACTACAAAATCTTTTCCAAAGCGTTGGCTCTTCGTCTGAGGACTTTCATGAACTGCTTGGTGGCTTTCGATCAGTCATACTGTGTCCCTGAACGATGTATTTTTGATAACATTTTCTTTGTGCGGGATTTGGTATCTGCATCTGAGACTCTTGGGTTTAAGGCGGGTCTTATCTCATTGGATCAAGAAAAGGCATTTGACCGGGTAGACCACCAGTATTTATTTAAAGTTCTAGAGAGGTTTGGTTTTGGTGAGACCTTTCTAGGTTATACTAAATTAATGTACACAAATGTGTTTAGTGTTTTAAAAATTAATGGAGGATTGGGAGCCCCATTTTCTGTTACAAGTGGCATCCGTCAGGGGTGTGCACTCTCTGGTATGTTATACTCACTGTCCATAGAGCCCCTGCTCCACAGACTTCGCCAATTACTTCATGGCCTGTCATTGCCTGTGTGTCCCACTGCATCCTTTAAAGTGGTGGCTTATGCTGATGATGTCACAGTTGTCATCACTGAACCCAATGATGTTGTCCTGCTGCAGGACTGTTTACAGGTGTTTCAAACGGTGTCATCTGCCAGGGTCAACTGGTCCAAATGTAACGCCTTTCTGATGGGCAAGTGGGACTGTCCTCCCCCAAGCCTCCCAAGTGGTTTAACATGGAATTCTAAGGTGTTTAAACATCTGGGAATTTACATTGGGAAGTCTGGAGCCACAGCTGATAACTGGGAGGGCTTAATTGATCAAATTCAGGGGAGACTGAAGAAATGGAAATGGGTGGTCACCAAGCTCTCTTTTAGGGGTAGAGTGCTGATTATTAATAATTTAATTGCTTCATTGCTTTGGCATAAATTTAGGTGTGCAGATCCTCCACTTTGGCTATTAAAAGAAATTCAGAGAATTTTGCTGGATTTTTTTTGGGACAGAATTCATTGGGTTAAACGCAGTGTGGTACATCTGCCTGTGGATGAAGGTGGTCAGGACTTGGTGGACATTCTGTGCAGAATTGAAGCTTTTAGGCTGACAGATTTACAGCGTCTTTTGTACGCCCCTCAGCCGTTACTGTGGAGGAGTTTGGCTTTTACTTTTTTTCATAGGGTGGGTAATCTTAATTTTGATTTGCAACTCCTTTTCATTGACGTCAAACAATTGGCGCTGTCTGTACTGCCCGTTTTTTACCGCAATATGTTATTAATTTGGCACAGTAAAGCAAGCAGAGTGGGAATTAATCTGGACTCAGTCTTCTGGTTACTTGAAGAACCAGTAGTATGGAATCCAACCTTGGAGTTTGACTCGGTTAGTTTGAACTCCCTGCTTATGAGCAACGGCTTTACTAAAGTAGCTGACTTTATTGATCCGGTCAGCAACCAGTGGAAGTCTGAGGCAGCTGTGACACATGAGCTCGGGATTAGGTCTGTCCGCTTTGGGGGGCCGATTATTAACAAACTAAAAGTCTCTTTAGTGCAATTGGGTGCAGGTCCCCTGTGTGAGGAGTTTTTCTCTGGTGATCTCATAAAAGAGGCGGAACCTCCTGAATGTGACATTAGAATTAAACCAAATGTAAAAGATTTTATCAGGCCTAAAAACTCAATTTTAAAAATTAATCACATAAATGGAATTTGGTTCCAAGATTTGTCAAAAAAAGATTTGTATGACTGGTGTCTTAAAGTGTCCCATTTTATACATTTGAAGGAGATGACTGATACCCTCTGGAGGAACACTCTGTGTCTGCATGACACGACATCTCCAGCATGGAGGACTTTATATAAACCTCCCATTGAGAAAAGAGTTGGGGACCTGCAGTGGAGGATTCTACATGGAGCAGTGGGCACCAATTCATTCTTAAAAACCACTGGCGCCAGCGCAACAGATCAGTGTCCATTTTGCCTTCAGAAAGAAACAATTTATCATTTATTCCTGTATTGTACCAGATTACAACCATTGTTGAATTTCCTTGATTTATTGTTGTTGAATTTGGGAATTGTACTTAATGAACTCATTTATATTTTTGGAATGTCGGTGTCGAGAATTTGTAAAAGAGAATGTTTACTTGGCAACTTTTTGTTAGGCCAGGCCAAGATGGCAACTTTAAAAACAAGAAGAAATAGAGATAAAGATCTGAAAACCACTGACGCTCTGTTAATGTTTAAGGTCCTCCTTCAAAGGAGATTGAAGATTGAATTTGCATATTTTAAACTAATTAATCAATTAGATGTATTTAGTGAAATCTGGGCTGTAAATGATGTTTTATGTTCCATGGAAAATGAATGTCTGGTACTAAAGTCTGAGTAGGAAAACTTTACTTTTAAATGTTTTTGAATGTTGGCTGTTAATTTGACTGCAGTTGTGTTATAATTGTTAATAAAGGTCATTTTAAAATTAAAAAAATTATCTATCTATCTATCTATCTATCTATCTATCTATCTATCTATCTATCTATCTATCTATCTATCTATCTATTATATAGTGCCTTTCATATCTATCTATCTATCTATCTATCTATCTATCTATCTATCTATCTATCTATCTATCTATCTATCTATCTATCTATCTATCTATCTATCTATCTATCTATCTATCTATCTATCTATCTATCTATCTATCCTGTCTTACTGTTACTCTGTGTGTCGATTGTTTTGGTCTGGAGTGGCCTTTCTGCTAGTAGGAGAGTGAGTGTAGCTTTTCTTTTTCTTTTTCTTTATTTTATTCTTTTTTTTTCTAGTCATTTCTCTTAATTTTTAGCTGTGTTATTTATATATAGTTATTATTTCAAGTTTATATAGTATTGTTTTTAAAAAGAAGTGGCTAGGATGGCTGTGTCCCGAGGGATACAGCCAGGCCTTTTGCCACATGGCTTTGAAAACCTTAGCAAAAGAAATGGCATCAAGTTGATTGTTGATCCAGTAGTTTCAGTAGAGAAGTGTGTTACTGAAATTGGAAAAATAATTGGATGTAAAAACATTATTTCTGCTTCACGAATGAATAAGGCAGTTGTGGTATTTCTAAATGAGGAGGCCTTAGTTCACCAACTGGTTCAGGAAGGCCTAGTTATTAATGGAACCCTCATTTCTGTTTTGCCACTTTCAACTTCTGCAAAGAGGATTATAATCTCTAATGTTCCTCCTTTCTTGAAGAATGAACTGCTACGTAATGAATTGCGCAGGTATGGCGAGATTATTTCTGATATTACTATGATTCCTTTGGGGTGTAAACAGCCAGAATTAAAGCATGTGGTTTCATTTAGGAGACAGGTTTTTATGCTCCTCAACAGAGGTTACAATGAGGTAGATGTTGCTCTGAAATTCAAAGTTGATGGATGTGATTATATTGTGTTTATATCTTCTGAATCAATGAAATGTTTTAAATGTGGCCGTGCAGGGCACAAAGCAGTTGATTGTAAGAGAACTGATGGTAGTTATTCTATGGGAGGTAACATACATGTAGTGAGGGAGTCAGATGTAGAGGATGAGTCTGAGGACTGAAGATCAGCAGATTGTTATCTGTGAGGTATCCACAGGTATTCTTAGCTTGACTCCAGGAAGTTCTGAAAATCAGATATCTAGTTATAGCTCCACAGTTGAAAGGAGTGAAATAAAGAAAGCTGAGACAAAAATGCCTGAAGTGGACGGATTGGCTGAGGCCGAGTTGAAGTCCTATAATCTAAATATACATCAGGCTGAAGAAAAGAGTCCAGCTGAGGCTGAGGTTATGCAGCTTATCAGAGAAATGTCACCAACTGAGGTGGATGACATTGAAAATCTAAATGCTGCTGCTGCTGCCTGTGAACCATCTGAGGTGGATGAGCGGGCCGAGGCCAGTCCTGAGTCCACAGTCCACAGTGAAGCTGCTCGCCCTCTCTTGAATCTCAAAGCTGTGGCAGAAACTGAACCAGGCACCACTTCAGGTAGTGCAGTTAGGGAATAAAAAGCTGGAATTGTTGAGGAAATGACTGTTGCAAAAGAATGGACGACACTCCCCAGAAAGAGGAAAGAAACCTCAAACGGTGGAGTTGGTGCAAAGAGAAGTAACAAAATGAACCTGATAGAGGGGGCTGACGTGTCTTTAAAAAATCGCTTTTTAAATACCAGAGAGGTGACAATTAGCCCAGAGTGTGAGGAGAGTCAGCAGGGTGGTGAGGACAGTGACTCTTGCATGTCAAGTGACACTTTAACTGGTACTCTTGGAAAAACGGAGTACAGCACTGAAAGCATTCTGAGCTTTCTGGATTTTCTTGAAGGCAAAAGGAGGGTCAATGTTGTAGAACATTTTCCTGACCTGGAACTTTTTTTGGTTTCAGCCAAGCGTGTTATGCGTAATGCTGTTCCTTTGGGAATGGAAAGAAAAGAATTTAATCGTTTAAAGAATGTTATCAGTAAAGTTAGAAAGTCTGTCACCTCCAGCACATAATGGCTCCACACCAGTTCCTCTTTGCTTCATTAGTTAAAGTTCTTGTCATTGCTGCTCCATTTCTATTCTTTCTAATGCCTGCTCTCTCTTTGGGCTCTTTGAACGTTAACGGCTGCAGAGACTCCTCTAAGAGAGCCGTACTTTTTCAATATTTAGAACATAAAAAACTTGATGTGATTTTTCTTCAAGAAACTCATACTGACCCAATGAATGAGTCGGAGTGGCAGAGGGACTGGGGTGGCATGACGTTTCTGAGCCACGGCTCCAGTGCCAGCGCAGGGGTGGCAGTGCTCTTCAGTAAAGCAATCCTCCCAGAGTCCATCGACTGTATTGAGCAAGTTAAAGGCCGTCTCATGAAGGTTGTTGTTCATATTCAGGGGAAAAATATTATTTTTATAAATGTCTACGCTCCAAATGAGTGCAAACAGAGAATTTCTTTTTTTCTTTTGTTAAAAGACGTACTCGCTGAGTGCAGTCCAGAGGATGTCGTGTTCTTAGCTGGTGATTTTAATTGCACTGACAATGCAGTGATGGACAGGAATGGCGCTGAGCCTCACCCGGGGTCAGTCAAGGTGTTGCAGTCGGTCCTTCATCAGCAAGAACTTGTGGAGGGAGTTGAACCCGACGGTGAGACAGTACACATGGCTCAAGGCCTCCAGTGGCATGTTATCTATGGCACGGCTGGACAGAATTTATACTTTACAGCACAATTTGAACCTCATTTTGGGCTCTTGCCTTCTGCCCACAGGGTTTTCAGACCATAGTTTAGCTCTCACTCGTTTTTCTTTGGGGTCTGAGAGTAATTTTAAATCTTTCTGGCACTTTAACTCTAAACTTCTTAAAGACTCTCTATTTCTTCAACACTTTCGTCTCTTTTGGAATAAATGGAGATTCAGCAAAAGTGAATTCTCATCTCTGAAACAATGGTGGGACGTCTCCAAGGTCCAAATTAAACTGTTTTGCCAGTTTTATTCTGAACATTCTTCTAGAAAGGTCACCATGGCCATTAAAGAACTGGAAGAGGACATTGGGCTAATTCAAGCCAAACTGGATAGCGGTTTTGATGCCACTTTGCTTGAGTCCCTACAAGACAAAAAGGATTCTCTGAGGTCCCTGCTGGATGAACAGGTGAAGGGCGCCATTGTCCGGGGGAGATTCCAGAATATTTCTCACATAGACGCCCCTACGCAGTTTTTCTTTTCTTTGGAGAAAAAAGGTTGCTCAGGCAAAAATCATTCACTGTCTGAAAACTGCAGATGGGACTGAAATGACGGAGATCGAGGAGATCAAGGAATTTGCCTTAAAATTTTACAAGGACTTATTCTCTGCAGAAAACGTGGACTTGTCTTCAAACACAGAATTTTTCTTTGATGACTTACCACAGTTGACTCCATCCACTAAGGAAGTACTCGACCTGCCACTATCGCTGGAGGAGCTCACTAGTGCTCTTGGGAGTCTAAATCAGAACAAAGCCCCTGGGATTGATGGACTTCCCATCGAATTCTACAAGTCCTTTTGGGATATCATGGGTAAGGACTTCCTGACTGTGTTCGTGGAGAGCATCAGGGATAAAGAACTTCCTGTGAGTTGTCAGAGAGCTGTTTTGACTCTTTTGTCAAAAAAAGGGGATCTTTGCAACATTAAGAACTGGAGACCAATTAGCCTACTCTGCTCGGACTACAAAATCTTTTCCAAAGCGTTGGCTCTTCGTCTGAGGACTGTCATGAACTGCTTGGTGGCTTTCGATCAGTCATACTGTGTCCCTGAACGATGTATTTTTGATAACATTTTCTTTGTGCGGGATTTGGTATCTGCATCTGAGACTCTTGGGTTTAAGGCGGGTCTCATCTCATTGGATCAAGAAAAGGCCTTTGACCGGGTAGACCACCAGTATTTATTTAAAGTTCTAGAGAGGTTTGGTTTTGGTGAGACCTTTCTAGGTTATACTAAATTAATGTACACAAATGTGTTTAGTGTTTTAAAAATTAATGGAGGGTTGGGAGCCCCATTTTCTGTTACAAGTGGCATTCGTCAGGGGTGTGCACTCTCTGGTATGTTATACTCACTGTCCATAGAGCCCCTGCTCCACAGACTTCGCCAATTACTTCATGGCCTGTCATTGCCTGTGTGTCCCACTGCATCCTTTAAAGTGGTGGCTTATGCTGACGATGTCACAGTTGTCATCACTGAACCCAATGATGTTGTCCTGCTGCAGGACTGTTTACAGGTGTTTCAAACGGTGTCATCTGCCAGGGTCAACTGGTCCAAATGTAACGCCTTTCTGATGGGCAAGTGGGACTGTCCTCCCCCAAGCCTCCCAAGTGGTTTAACATGGAATTCTAAGGTGTTTAAACATCTGGGAATTTACATTGGGAAGTCTGGAGCCACAGCTGATAACTGGGAGGGCTTAATTGATCAAATTCAGGGGAGACTGAAGAAATGGAAATGGGTGGTCACCAAGCTCTCTTTTAGGGGTAGAGTGCTGATTATTAATAATTTAATCGCTTCAATGCTTTGGCATAAATTTAGGTGTGCAGATCCTCCTCTTTGGCTATTAAAAGAAATTCAGAGAATTTTGCTGGATTTTTATTGGGACAAAATTCATTGGGTTAAACGCAGTGTGGTACATCTGCCTGTGGATGAAGGTGGTCAGGACTTGGTGGACATTCTGTGCAGAATTGAAGCTTTTAGGCTGACAGATTTACAGTGTCTCTTGTACGCCCCTCTCTGGTGATCTCATAAAAGAGGCGGAACCTCCTGAATGTGACATTAGAATTAAACCAAATGTAAAAGATTTTATCAGGCCTAAAAACTCAATTTTAAAAATTAATCACATAAATGGAATTTTGTTCCAAGATTTGTCAAAAAAAGAATTGTATGACTGGTGTCTTAAAGTGTCCCATTTTATACATTTGAAGGAGATGACTGATACCCTCTGGAGGAACACTCTGTGTCTGCATGACACGACATCTCCAGCATATAACCCTCCCATTGAGAAAAGAGTTGGGGACCTGCAGTGGAGGATTCTACATGGAGCAGTGGGCACCAATTCATTCTTAAAAACCACTGGCGCCAGCGCAACAGATCAGTGTCCATTTTGCCTTCAGAAAGAAACAATTTATCATTTATTCCTGTATTGTACCAGATTACAACCATTGCTGAATTTCCTTGCTTTATTGTTGTTGAATTTGGGAATTGTATTTAATGAACTCATTTATATTTTTGGAATGTTGGTGTCGAGAATTCGTAAAAGAGAATGCTTACTTGGCAACTTTTTGTTAGGCCAGGCCAAGATGGCAACTTTAAAAACAAGAAGAAATGGAGATAAAGATCTGAAAACCACTGACGCACTATTAATGTTTAAGGTCCTCCTTCAAAGGAGATTGAAGATTGAATTTGCATATTTTAAACTAATTAATCAATTAGATGTATTTAGAAAAATCTGGGCTGTAAATGATGTTTTATGTTCCATGGAAAATGAATGTCTGGTACTAAAGTCTGAGTAGGAAAACTTTACTTTTAAATGTTTTTGAATGTTGGCTGTTAATTTGACTGCAGTTGTGTTATAATTGTTAGTAAAGGTCATTTTAAAATTAAAAAAATTATCTATCTATCTATCTATCTATCTATCTATCTATCTATCTATCTATCTATCTATCTATCTATCTATCTATCTATCTATCTATCCTGCCTTTCATGTCTATCTATTATATAGTGCCTTTCATATCTATCTATCTATCTATCTATCTATCTATCTATCTATCTATCTATCTATCTATCTATCTATCTATCTATTATATAGTGCCTTTCATATCTATCTATCTATCTATCTATCTATCTATCTATCTATCTATACTGCCTTTCATGTCTATCTATTATATAGTGCCTTTCATTTCTATCTATCTATCTATCTATCTATCTATCTATCTATCTATCTATCTATCTATCTATCTATCTATCTATCTATCTATCTATAGTGCCTTTCATTTCTATCAATCTATCTTTCTATTACATAGTGCCTTTCATATCTATCTATCTATCTATCTATCTATCTATCTATCTATCTATCTATCATATAGTGCCTTTCATTTCTATCTATCTATCTATCTATCTATCTATCTATCTATCTATCTATCTATCTATCTATCTATCATATAGTGCCTTTCATTTCTATCTATCTATCTATCTATCTATCTATCTATCTATCTATCTATCTATCTATACTGCCTTTCATGTCTATCTATTATATAGTGCCTTTCATTTCTATCTATCTATCTATCTATCTATCTATCTATCTATCTATCTATCTATTATATAGTGCCTTTCATTTCTATCAATCTATCTTTCTATTATATAGTGCCTTTCATATCTATCTATCTATCATATAGTGCCTTTCATTTCTATCTATCTATCTATCTATCTATCTATCTATACTGCCTTTCATGTCTATCTATTATATAGTGCCTTTCATATCTATGTATCTATCTATCTATCTATTATATAGTGCCTTTCATTTCTATCTATCTATCTATCTATCTATCTATCTATCTATCTATCTATCTATCTATCTATCTATCTATCTATTATATAGTGCCTTTCATATCTGTCTATCTATCTGTAGTGCCTTTTTGCGGTGGTATGTGTTTGTGTGTCTTCACCCTGCGCTGAGCTGTTGTCCAGTCTCTTCCCACCTTATTTCTTAAATATTTTCCCCCAGTATGTGGTTTCCTCAGATCGCCGCCCCGCTGTTAGCACAGGCAGCACGTACGTTCAATCGTAAGACGCGGACACTCAGACACATGCACACGACTTGGTGGTCATTAAATGGCTGCTTGAGGACCAGTTTGCAGACGAGATCAGCTATGCGACATGTCAAAGAGGTAAACACTGAATACAAAATTAACAGGTTAGCAGTGACCTTAAGGTGAATTTGAAACAGCAGAGTAATTGATGCAGTTCAGAAGGTCGATTGGTTTGGCGACGTCCAAGTGGAAATCACTAGGATGGATTTAATTAACATTTTTGTAGATAATCAACCTATTTACATTAGCTGTGGCCAAAAATAAATAAATAAATAAAATGAAATGGTCTAGGAATAAAAAAAAACTTTATTTGTTTTAGCAGCTTAGTTCATTCGTTTTAAACTCTGCCAGTGGTTATCTGAGTGCAGATTGATGGGCAAAATATGCATGCAGAAGGTGGAGGGGTCTGGAGACGTCCGATATCCATATAAATTATCCTTCACATGAGAAACTTCTTTTTCCTTTCTATGAACAAAGTGAAAGTTCAGGTCTTACGGTTGTTAAAATGAATGTAAGAATCCTAGCGCAGCGGACCTCCCATCACCCTCATTCTCTGTGTAGTCAGGGCCATCTTAACAGCATCCAAGGTCCTGTAGTGCGCTGGAGCAACACAGAAACACGCATAGGCATCAAAACAAAATAAAAAATCGTGTCCCCTCCAGTGCCCGCTGTGCCCATACTTTAAGACGGACCCGTCTGTAGTTCCTCAGATTAGTGAACTTCAATATGAAGCCTTCATTGGGGTCTCCAAGTCCAATCCCAGGGACAACTGTGGCTGCAGGTTTTCCTTCCTGTGACGTTCTTCTTGACTGACTGACTTCTGTTGTCTTCATTTTCATTGTCGTTTATTTATTTATTTTTTTCTGAATTGCTTTGTTTTCCTTAAACTAGCAGTCAAATAAAACTGAGAGGCGAAGTGAGTCAACAAATGACCAGCTAAGTTGGGGCCTCAAACTCCAACCACTTTCTTAATAAGATGTCCAGCACTCTTGTCATTAATTAAACGTGTTATTTAACTCCCTGTCTCGTCGGTGCAGACATTTCCAGAACTGTTGATTTTCTTTTCTCTCACTGCACCGTCAACATGTTTTGTGGACCTGAGCAGATCAGCATGATGGAGGCCTTCACCTTTCTCTATTATCAGATGTTGCATGATGGACACAGGCTAGCTGGTCACGTGTTTGCTCATTTTATCTCATTATTTTAAGGACAAAATGAAACAATTCAGAGGACGGAGTCTTAAAAATCAAGGCAATTCAAACAAAAGTGAAAAGACTTCAAGTAACAACAAAACTGGTCAATTATGAAGAAAGTGACAGGAAGGAAAACCTGAAGTGCCACTGTCACCCTCTAGAACTGGACTTGGACACCATTGTTCTATAAGAATTAATCCTATGTGAAGACTCCCTGTCACAAACTCACAAATACAGTGGTGTGAAAAACTATTTGCCCCCTTCCTGATTTCTTATTCTTTTGCATGTTTGTCACACAAAATGTTTCTGATCATCAAACACATTTAACCATTAGTCAAATATAACACAAGTAAACACAAAATGCAGTTTGTAAATGGTGGTTTTTATTATTTAGGGAGAAAAAAAAATCCAAACCTACATGGCCCTGTGTGAAAAAGTAATTGCCCCCTGAACCTAATAACTGGTTGGGCCACCCTTAGCAGCAATAACTGCAATCAAGCGTTTGCGATAACTTGCAATGAGTCTTTTACAGCGCTCTGGAGGAATTTTGGCCCACTCATCTTTGCAAAATTGTTGTAATTCAGCTTTATTTGAGGGTTTTCTAGCATGAACCGCCTTTTTAAGGTCATGACATAGCATCTCAATTGGATTCAGGTCAGGACTTTGACTAGGCCACTCCAAAGTCTTCATTTTGTTTTTCTTCAGCCATTCAGAGGTGGATTTGCTGGTGTGTTTTGGGTCATTGTCCTGTTGCAGCACCCAAGATCGCTTCAGCTTGAGTTGACGAACAGATGGCCGGACATTCTCCTTCAGGATTTTTTGGTAGACAGTAGAATTCATGGTTCCATCTATCACAGCAAGCCTTCCAGGTCCTGAAGCAGCAAAACAACCCCAGACCATCACACTACCACCACCATATTTTACTGTTGGTATGATGTTCTTTTTCTGAAATGCTGTGTTCCTTTTACGCCAGATGTAACGGGACATTTGCCTTCCAAAAAGTTCAACTTTTGACTCATCAGTCCACAAGGTATTTTCCCAAAAGTCTTGGCAATCATTGAGATGTTTCTTAGCAAAATTGAGACGAGCCCTAATGTTCTTTTTGCTGAACAGTGGTTTGCGTCTTGGAAATCTGCCATGCAGGCCGTTTTTGCCCAGTCTCTTTCTTATGGTGGAGTTGTGAACACTGACCTTAATTGAGACAAGTGAGGCCTGCAGTTCTTTAGACGTTGTCCTGGGGTCTTTTGTGACCTCTCGGATGAGTCGTCTCTGCGCTCTTGGGGTAATTTTGGTCGGCCGGCCACTCCTGGGAAGGTTCACCACTGTTCCATGTTTTTGCCATTTGTGGATAATGGCTCTCACTGTGGTTCGCTGGAGTCCCAAAGCTTTAGAAATGGCTTTATAACCTTTACCAGACTGATAGATCTCAATTACTTCTGTTCTCATTTGTTCCTGAATTTCTTTGGATCTTGGCATGATGTCTGGCTTTTGAGGTGCTTTTGGTCTACTTCTCTGTGTCAGGCAGCTCCTATTTAAGTGATTTCTTGATTGAAACAGGTGTGGCAGTAATCAGGCCTGGGGGTGGCTACGGAAATTGAACTCAGGTGTGATACACCACATTTAGGTTATTTTTTAACAAGGGGGCAATTACTTTTTCACACAGGGCCATGTAGGTTTGGATTTTTTTTCTCCCTAAATAATAAAAACCATCATTTAAAAACTGCATTTTGTGTTTACTTGTGTTATATTTGACTAATGGTTAAATGTGTTTGATGATCAGAAACATTTTGTGTGACAAACATGCAAAAGAATAAGAAATCAGGAAGGGGGCAAATAGTTTTTCACACCACTGTAACTATAAATTAACATCCATTTTCTAAACTTGCATGCCTATCTAAGGAAGATGGAGCCAACCCCAGCAAGGGCCAAAAAAAAAGCAGGGACATTTCCAGGACAGGGTGCCAGCCCATCACAGGGTGAGCAAGGGCCAGTTTTGTGCAATCCGCACCCAACCTGCATGCGTTTGGACTGAAGACATCCACGAACACGAGGTGGGGTGCAGATTGAATGCTTTGAGCCAGAGGAGGCCTTAGGGGTGTGTAGGGCCAGGGCTGACCAATCCCACGCAGCGCCGGTGACGTCACACGTTGTTACCGTTATGTGTGGACTGTATAAACTTGAGCGCGAATTTAATAAAAAATAATATTCGCATACACCAGATTTTCTCATTGCAGTATTCAGCTACATTTTTGCAAGATAACACGCGGACTTTATCAAAATATAACTGGAGAATATACTCGAACGGACCTCAAAGGTGCGCCCTATACTTGCCACTCTCGTAGTTTGCACTCGGGTTTTGAGCCCCGCGGTCTCCTTTGATGCCAGGCAGCTGTTCCCACCGAGTTTTTTTTTTTATTTTAACTAAATTTACAAGACAAACCACGACAACGCCCTGTCTTCGCGCTGCCCGTGGCGAGGCTGGCACGTTTGCCAGTGTGGGCAGCCGCAGGTTCTGAGAGCGCAGCACAAGCACGCACGCACGCACGCACTCAGACGACTCGTCTTTAAATACAGCGCCGAGTTACCAGTTTGTGAAGTCGGCTCACCCCGGCCATTATGTGGTTTCTAACTGGTAAATTCGTTTTTTTTTTCTTAGGACGGTATAATAAACTGAAATGCGTGACTACGAATAATACAATGAAGTTTCAAACATTGACGATTTGCTTCGGATGCGTGTGTGTCCCCTTGATGTTTGTATGCACGCACACACCACGAGCCCGACAGCTCCAGGAGGAAGTCTGTGGTGTGCTTGTTGAAGAGTGAGAGGGAGGGAGGAAGGAGGGGGGCAGCCCAGAAATGCGAAGGAGGTCAAACGGCGGCTTTCCTTTACAGCTTCTAAAACGGGTCGTGCTTGCTGAGGAGACTAACGGCCGCCGACACCCCTTAAACAGCCGCCTCGCCGTCTGTTCCGGATCTCTTCGCACGGCACTCACTCTCCATGACAGGTAAGTTCACCTTCGGCGGCTGTTCCTTTCGACTTTCTTGTTGCTCTCACGCGATTTCCTGGGTGGGTAACGCTGTAGACTCAGCGGCGGCTCTTTCTTGTCAGTCGGTTAAGCGGTGATGGTGAAGTACCGGACGGGCACTCGAATGACTGGAGGGACCGTCCGGGTTTGACAGGTTTGGTGCGATTTAAATGGGAACTTCGTATATTTCTTCTTTAAAGATTTTCAGCTAATCATTTTTTTATTTCTGTTAATTATGTATTGTATATTATTTTTATTTATTTTATTCGAAAGCTTTAGTTGTGTTGTCACTAAAGTAGAATTTACTACACTACTCATATTCTTATAGGGGGCAAGCAAGCTAGCGCGATCGTAAAACTCGTCCGCAGCCCCGGGGTTCAAATCTTCTGGAAGGAGATGCTAATTATATTTGCACATTTGGTTGACGTCATTAGCCAAGGCGACTTGCAATATTTGAGACAGAATTGGTGGAACACAGGCAGGAAAAGTGACTTGCTCGGGGTCACACCGTATGATTTGAACCCACAGCCTCGGAATTTGAGCTCTAAAGCCTTAATCAGTACGCCCGAGCAGAAGTCTTGACGCCTACTGAAGCTATCAATCCCATTTTTGGCTTGAAAATATGACATTTTGATATTCGTTATTGTGATAACGACTTATTTTGCCACACTCACTCAGAAATAACTAAATGTTTTCTTTATAACGTCATCATCATCATCCATCCCACCCGCTGAATCCGAACACAGGGGTCTGCTGGAGCCAATCCCAGCCAACACAGGGCACAAGGCAGGAACCAATACCGGGCAGGGTGCCAACCCACCGCAGGACACACCAACCACAATTTAGAATCGCCAGTCCACCTAACCTGCATGTCTTTGGACTGTGGGAGGAAACCACGCAGACACGGGGAGAACATGCAAACACCACACAGGGAGGACCCGGGAAGTGAACCCATGTCCCCAAGTCTCCCAACTGTGAGGCAGCAGCGCTACCCACTGCGCCACCGTGCCATCATCATCATCATCATCATCAGTAGTCTAATTTAATGTAATTCAACTTACAATAAACAAGTCTTGTGTGTAGTGTCCTGTATTTGCATAAAGTGCGCTATTTTGCATAACGTACCACCTTTTATTGATGACCACGTGTTGTCGAGTCTTCAATCAGATCCTCGCATCTTTGCATTGGAACGAAAGGTAAAGACTTTTAGTTAACTGATTTTTAAAGTAAGGAGACCTGGGTTCGCTTCCCGAGTCCTCAGTACGCCCGAGCAGAAGTCTAGACGCCTAATGAAACTATCAATGCCATTTTTGGCTTGAAAATATGACATTTTGATATTCGTTATTGTGATAACGACTTATTTTGCCACACTCACTCAGAAATAACTGATTGTTTTCTTTATATCATCATCATCTTCATCATATGTCTAATTTAATGTAATTCAACTTAAAATAAACAAGTCTTGGGTGCTGT
This sequence comes from Erpetoichthys calabaricus, assembly GCF_900747795.2. Taxonomy (NCBI): domain Eukaryota; kingdom Metazoa; phylum Chordata; class Cladistia; order Polypteriformes; family Polypteridae; genus Erpetoichthys; species Erpetoichthys calabaricus. Next base: position 157,774,798 of record NC_041405.2, read on the forward strand.
GTCCTGTTGGCAGCGCTTTATTATAACGCCACGCAACTCCAACACTCGTTGGTCATTCAAACGTTTTCTCCGTGTGTGTGAATACGCGCGCCGTGCACCCTGCACTTTGGTCCCACGATGTTCTGGCAATATTGCCTACCATGTGTTTAGTCATTCTGACCCCCTAATCATTTCCCGATTCTAATCGGCCATCGTCTCTTGCCCAGTCACCACCTAATAGCTCAGGTGTGGTGAGCGTACTGGCGGAAGAATGGCTGCCGGCGCATCGTCCAGGAGGGTGCAACACAATGGTCTTAACTGACGTTGTTCCTCTGTGTCTGAGTGGAGAGCTCTGAGCAGCGAGAAAAGCACTATATGAATATAACGCATTATTATTAGTAGTAGTAGTAGTATGACACGCTTAAAAACAACGGTTCTAAAATGTCACCGTACTATGTTGTGTGTTTCCCCGTACACCCATTGCTTGTAAAGAAGACTTTAATTCTGCGAAGGCTTCCTTAAGTTGTTTCTTTGGACGTGTCCCTATAATGTGTGGGGCAAAGCCGAAACCTTTAACGTATATAAGAAGCTACCCACTCATTCTTCAAATGCGGGTTCTAAAATGACGCTTTACTGAGTTGTCTGGCTCCATTTTATTCTGCGAGGAGGTCTGTGCTTGTGAAGTGGGCTTTCAAAAGGTTCCTAATGTAAACAGAAACTTCCATCCATTTTCCAACCCGCTGAATCCGAACACAGGGTCATGGGGGTCTGCTGGAGCCAATCCCAGCCAACACAGGGCACAAGGCAGGGACCAATCCCGGGCAGGGTGCCAACCCACCGCAGGACACACACAAACACACCCAGAAACAGAAACTTTGAATGTCCAATCCATTTTGTGTGATAAACTTCTACGTCTTAAATAAATCCGAAAGGTGATTTTTATTAAGCCAATAATAATAATAATAATAATACATTTTATTTATATAGCGCCTTTCCCATGCTCAAGGCAATAAAAGCTGAGTGGTGGCTCTGAGGCTAGGAATCTGCACTGGCGATCGGAAGGTTGTCGGTTCGCATCCCGTAAATGCCAATAGACACTCTGCTCTGTTGGGCCATTGACCTGCAATTGCTGAGCGCTTTGAGTAATGAGAAAAGCACTATATAAATGTAAAGAATTATTATTATTAAAAAACAGGACATGTTAAAGCCCACTGAGGCTTTCTTTGAGTGAATATGGGATATACAGGAGATAAAAAAATGTTATTGTTGTGCTAAGGAATCATATTTTTTTCAGTGCACTGAAGGAGCACATAACATGAACGAAAAATCTTGTGTAAGCCCAACGGGGTACTTGTGTACTAAACGGGCGGCACGCACTGCAGTTCCTACCCATTCTAGTGTTGGGCTCCATGGGGGAGGCGCCCCGGTTGCTTAATTTTTGGAGTTTAAATTATTAGACATGTGGTGGGTTGGCACCCTCCCCGGGGATTCGTTCCTGCCTTGTGCCCTGTGTTGGCTGGGATTGGCTCCAGCAGACCCCCGTGACCCTGCGTTCGGATTCAACGGGTTGGAAAATGGATGGATGGATGGATAAATTATTAGACTTACCCACCCCAACCACAAATACTAACCTTAACGTTAATGGGGGTGGAGCATGCCTATAGGTCCCTAATATTAATGTCAACTTTGCGGGTGCCAAATGTTAAAATCCGATTTGCGTCACGATAATAGAAAAGGGTCGTGCTGTCCGCATTTTTTAAGTTGTCGCGAGTTGGCCACACGCTCATACCAAAGCAGTTTCACCCCTGCGACATTCTGCAGAAGCGGCTGAGCCCGCGAACATCTAAAGGAGGAGAGCGCATATTGGAAAGTCTTCGGGTTTCAGTTAAACATAAAACTACCTTCATTATTTTAGAACCGATTTAATTTATTCATACATTGTTTTGGTATGCGTCTTCAAAAAATGTCTTAACGCCTAATGAAGCTATTAATGCCATTTTTGGTTTGAAAATATTACATTTTTATATTCGTTATTGTGATAACGACTCACTTTCCCACACTCACTCAGAAATAACTGATTGTTTTCTTTATATCATCATCATCATCGTCATATGTCTAATTTAAAGTAATTCAACTTTAAATAAACAAGTCTTGTGTGCAGTGTCCTGTATTTGCATAAAGTGCGCAATTTTGCATAAATTACCACCTTTTATTGTTGACCACGTGTTGTCGAGCCTTCAATCTGATCCCCGCAGCTTTGCACAGTTGGAATGAAAGGTAAAGATTTTTAGTTAACTGATTTTTAAAGTAAAGAGACCTGGGTCCTCCCTGCGTGTATTTTCCACATTCTCCCCGTGTCTGCGTGGGTTTCCTCCGGGGTGCTCCGCTTTCCTCCCACAGTCCAATGACATGCAGGTGATGTGCATTAGCGATCCTAAATTGTCCATAGTGTGTGCTTGGTGTGTGTGTGTGTGTGCCGTGCGGTGGGCTGGTGTCCTGCCCGGGATTTGTTCCTGCCTTGCGCCCTGTGCTGGCTGGGATTGGCTCCAGCAGACCCTCGTGACCCTGTGTTAGGATATAGCGGGTTGAACTGATTTTTTCAAACGCTGTGAAGTTTGTGTGGTTGTGGAAGCTCTAATGCAGAGCCGGTCCTAGAGGTATTTTCCCCTGAGGCAGGAGGATAAATTTGCGCCCCTATGTTTATAGTCTTTTATCATTAACAAGTATTAAATAAAAATAAATAAATGATTTTGAGAACAAAAAACATTTATTAATTTTTAAATAAAAAACCACAGAACGCAGTAATAGTACAATGGTAATAGGAACATAAAATTGCATATATTAAAAATAAAACAGTAAGTAAAACAAAATAAGTATTACACATAAGACGAATTTGAACATTGCAAATTTTTCAGTAATTTAATTTAATAATAGAGACAAAATAATATCGATAATACTTAAGACAAAGCAACATTTAATATAATTACAATGAATAAATAATTAAATAAATTCCCAATATAAAATTTTTTCAACGTTTTACTTTTCTTGCTTTTAGTGAAGCAAATTCATCAGTTTATTTTATCAAAATTAATTTGTTTTGTCAATTCCTGTTCGATTGATAAAGTTGCCATATTTGACCATTTTTCTTGAGCAAGTGACGATTTTAAATATGTTTTGATAATTTTTAGTTTACTAAAGCTTCTTTCACTGGAAGCACAGTAACAGGTAGCGTTAGGAATATTCTCAATGCAACTTCTAAATCTGGAAAGGACTGAACTAAACTACATTCATGAATCGTTTTTAAAAGAGCTAAACCTGTAGCTGCTTTAAGGTCTGGAATTAACGTCATTGCCTGATGTTTGAAACTCTCATTACAAGGAAAAATGGAAAATAACATTCCAATCGTAATATAATGTAACATACAATGAAACATGTTTACAAATTTATATAATTTAAATTTATATAATAGACAGCTTAGGGCAGCACGGTGGCGCAGTGGGTAGCGCTGCTGCCTTGCAGTTAGGAGACCTGGGTTCGCATGTTCTCCACGTATATATTTCCTCCGGGCCCTCCGGTTTCCTCCCACAGTCCAAAGGCATGCAGGGTAGGTGCATTGGCGATCCTAAATTGTCCCGTGTATGTGTGTCCTGCGGTGGGCTGGCCCAGGGATTGTTCCCTGCCTTGCGCCCTGTGTTGGCTGCATTGGCTCCAGCAGACTCCTGTGACCCTGTAGTTAGGATATAGTGGGTTGGATAAAGGATGGATGGATAATAGACAACTTACCTTAAGTTTAACGTATTTAAAATACTACCTTTTTTTGGGCATGTTCATACTATACCGCTTAATAGGGCGATATCATACGAGGAAAAGAGCGAGAACGTCTGATGCATATTGTCAGTTTCCTTAAGATATTTGACGAAAATTGCAGCATACATTTGGCTTTTTTCTATTTTTTATTTTGCTTTTTATTAATTTTCATTTTTCATCAATTTGGCGCCCTTTCCCATTGTTCTCTCAAGGCAAGTGCCTCGTTTGCCTCACCCTTGTCCTGGCCCTGCTGATATGATACTTTTGATAAATATACATACTATATATACAGTACTAGGGTGTTGTACCATGCTAGCCATTATGAATGTAGTGAGAAGTTACATTTCAGCAATGTTTTGTGCACTCATTTTTAAGCACATATAGCTTCAAATTCCAAGCTGGTACTATTTTTAACCGCAGTGAGTCTAAAAAGTATATACTCAGAAAATCAATGTTGGGATTTAATGAATGCGCGCGTGTCAAGTTTCTCCATCTAAATTAAGTCCATCTTATTGAAAAATAATATGATAAATTAAATCACAAGTAGAAGACTCCATTGACGTTGATGTTGAACTCAAGCTCGCTACACACATCGCGTGCAATTAAAGTTAAAACGTGAATTCGGTTTCATTTGTTAAGTGTGAAAGGGTTCAAGCATTTACAGTATGACGGAACGGGATGCGCAGTCATGGCAGCTGTAGTTTATTTCGAGAGCGCTGATAGAAGGGGTGGAGGACATTTGAACAGGAAAAAAGGCGCATTACTTTATAATGTGTAAAAAACAATCACTTTCTAAAAATACCATGTAAAATAAACAAGCTTGATTTTGGTTCATTGAACTTTTTATTTAAACTTAGAACTAATTGCACTGCTGTATTAGAAACAAAGAAAATAGTGTTTTCCTGGTGGGAGGGACGATATAGGTAGCTAAAAATAAAAATTAAATAAATAACAATAATATATATATATATATATATATATATATATATATATATATATATATATATATATATATATATATAATTTTATATATACTGTCAAATAATGCATTAATTTAATGTTGTTTTTTGTATCAGTATGCTGCTGGAGTATGTGAATTTCCCCTTTGGATTAATAAAGTATCTATCTATCTATCTATCTATCTATCTATCTATCTATCTATCTATCTATCTATCTATCTATCTATCTATCTATCTATTATATAGTGTCTTTCATCTATCTATCTATCTATCTATCTATCTATCTATCTATCTATCTATCTATCTATCTATCTATCTATCTATATTATATAGTGCCTTTCATCTATCTATCTATCTATCTATCTATCTATCTATCTATCTATCTATCTATCTATCTATCTATCTATCTATATTATATAGTGCCTTTCATCTATCTATCTATCTATCTATCTATCTATCTATCTATCTATCTATTATATAGTGTCTTTCATCTATCTATCTATCTATCTATCTATCTATCTATCTATCTATCTATCTATCTATCTATTATATAGTGTCTTTCATCTATCTATCTATCTATCTATCTATCTATCTATCTATCTATCTATCTATCTATCTATCTATCTATATTATATAGTGCCTTTCATCTATCTATCTATCTATCTATCTATCTATCTATCTATCTATCTATATTATATAGTGCCTTTCATCTATCTATCTATCTATCTATCTATCTATCTATCTATCTATCTATCTATCTATCTATCTATCTATTATATAGTGCCTTTCATCTATCTATCTATATATCTATCTAAAAATATGCGACACGTGTTTCACCCTAATGTCCGATGTTTGATTCCTGAGAGGGGTGCAGTGAATGAGTACGTCTGATGACCCCAGAATTAGAGCAAAACACATATCGCGTACTCTTTGCATTATTTGACAGTAAACTATGCAACATTCTATGATCTGTTTCTCGCAACTGAAAGAGGGCACTGTGGCGGGTGTTTGCCGACTTGCAGACCAACCACAAGCGTTACCTGGTAGGTAACCACCCACACAATTCAGGTCAGGACTCAGAATACGAATGTCATGATATATATATATTCTGTTATTAAAAAAACGTCTTCTACATGCGCACAGCATTTGGAGAAAACTTCAATTTGCTAAAAGTCCTGACTTTTCTTTCCAACTGGACAAAGCTTTGCGGGTCTTTAGAATGGGTTGTCAACAGGAGGGGCGGGGCTTATGCAAAATATCATACTTTATGCAAATATGGGATAGTCACGTACGTGAAACTTTTTTTTTTTAACTAAATCAATCTAATTAATTTGTGAGGGAATACAACAATACCATGTTTTAATAATTAAAAAATAATAATTTTAAGTAAGATTAACATAAAAAGTGAGCAACGACAGCACTCCCTGAGACTATCTTTTAAAGAAGAATAAATCTGATTTCTTTATTTTAGCACTGATTAATTGTGTCAGTGTGACATGAAACATATTTTGGTGAATGTAAATAGAAAAAGTTAAGTAATTCCAGTCAACATTATTTTCAGTTAAAGTAACATAAATTAAATACATAAAGTGAACACCCCCGTTAGTTCATTTTATTGAGTGAAGAGTCAGCTGGCGGGCATTTCCTATCGTGCCTTATGAGGACATCGCTGCCTTAGTTATGAAGTGTTTTATTTGTTTCTAATACATGTCAGGAGGATGAGCTGCGAAAAAGTCAGACAGAAACTCCGGTGGTAAGCGGACAGGATTATAAAAGCACTTGTTAGTATCAAGCGGTGAAGTGTTAAGTGCAGTTGAGTTTTGCTGTAACACATTTCTTTCTATTAATGACAGGCTAGTAAACTTTTCTACTAAAGTTCACAGTCGCTGAAGAATCATCTGAGCAGAATTGTATTACGCTGTGAAATAAAGCTATTCGGAAAAAGCATTTACCCTCGAGTGGTGGGCTATGATGTGAGTTGGCGCTCTTAGAGTTCAGTTGATATTTCATGTAACGTGATTGGAATTCCTTTATTTGCACTTTTGTCTCATTTAAGAGGCATTATATTAGGAAAATAAAGTGAACGGGATGGAGCGTCGTTATTGATAATCTGACGTAATCACGGACAGTTATTTTTGCCAATACCTCTGGGAGTGCATCCAAATCTCCAGTGAAGTTAAAAACATTAGTTAAGTAAATTAAAGTAAATTAAAAACAATTAAAGGTAGGTGCTAATTTGCGTAAATGGTTAAAATGAAATGTAAGAAAATATTCTCCAGTAAAAATGCCCACCAAAATGTATTTATGCGTCCTGCTCCTGCTAAACTGGATTTTATTTATTTATTTATTTGTTTGCCCTCACTGCCATCTGAACAAATCAATCTTTAAAGACTTACATTATGATTTTGTTGCCAAGCAATATAAATAAACTAATGTTTTAACCTCACAAATGATCAGCTTTATAACCACATTAGACTGTGACACGCCAGAATTCTTGAAAATGCAGATGAAGGCACGGCATACTCTTCTGCAAATTAAGTTACCTTTATTGAAAGAATCTTCATCTTCATCAAGTCTCCAATGGGTCGCTGACTCCTGGCATCAAAGCAGAGACGAAGCTTCCGGGCCATACGTCTGTATGGGATTTGTATTAAATGAGCGTCATCCAGTGGCCCTTACATCACTCTCGGCTAAAGGTCTGGAGCGGCTGGTCCTTGCTCACCTTACTTTACAGGTCGGCTCGTCTTTGAATCCTTTGCAGTTTGCATAAACGCAGAACCTTCCAGTGGAGGATGCGGCGATGACTGTTCTTCTCAAACACATTTGGAGAAACGTTGGTCCTTTGTGAGAATCCAGCTTTATTGACTTTAGTTCGTGCTTTAACTAGATGACATCTAGTGCACTTTCTCCTCAACAGGGGGCACATTATTAAGACTGACAGTTACATTTCTACTCTTCGTCATATTTCAATAGGAGCGTCGCAAGGCACAGTGACCCTTCTCTGCTCTTAATCTGGACTAACAGCCTGAGAGGACCTGACAGCCAACATTTTTGCAGATGATGCCACTTTCATCGACACTTCATTGACAATGTGGTCCATTTCGAAGAAGAGACTGAGAGGTCTGCGGTGGGCTGGTGCCCTGCCCCGGGGGTTTGTTTCCTGCTTTGTGCCCTGTGTTGGCTGGGATTGGCTCCAGCAGACCCCCGTGACCCTGTAGTTAGGACATGGCGGGTTGGATAATGGATGGATGGATGGACTGAGAGGTTGCTGATGTAGTGGTGCTACAAGAATGCGGATGTCTTAAATGTGTTCTGCGCTGAGTCGCGTCTTTTATGACGTTGTCCCGTTTATATGGTCCACGTGTGTCTGTTGAAATGTTGTCCCCTGGAAACAGCAGGGATGAAGGATAACGCTGTGGAACTGTGACCCCTTGTGATAGGTTCCCCTGTCAAATACATCAATTCCATCCGGGCCATTGCTATTTAAACAAAAGAATGAAAGGAAAAAAGGTGAATCGCATACAAACCAACACTTGACCGAAGAGAAAATAACCAAAAGAGACTACCGATACGGATCACTTTACATCTTTTCCTGCTTGCTGCTTTTAACGTCTGACATCAACGACTTCACCATCGCTACACAAAACCCCAGGGTTCCAGATTATATCGACTCGCTAGGATAATACGGTGAGACTGTTTATTGTCGTTTGGGAGAGGAGCAAGTCAACAATTTCATTTGAGTATAATTACCATAGGACACTTTCCAGCTGGGCAGCACAGTGGCGCAGTGGGTAGCACATAATAATAAGTATTTGTTTTTTTGTCTGTGCTGAGTGCGTTTTGCTTTACTCCATGTGTGTATCAGTAAATGTCGGCCCCGTAAGTTAAAAGGGGAAGGATGATGAAGGGAGACCGCAACCCCAAGACGGAAATTACCTGTTGAATCCACCAGTTACTTCCGGGACATTCTGTATTTAAAGAAGAGGAGCGAAAGGCAAAGGAAGAAGGAGAGGAGAGAACGAGAGAAGAAAAAGAATCATTTACACATCCATATTTCAACTCATTTCCATTCATCGTACAAGTCCATTACTTGCTTCTTAAGGATCGGGATCATTACAACGACTGACAGCACCGAGAAACCCCGGGGTTTGGATTCTTATCAACCGTTGCTGAGGACACTTATGCTGAGGTCGTTTTTTGTATTGTCAGGAGGAAGCAAAATATCACATCAGCCAATATTCACCTATCACCGGACTTTATGGGTGGCACGGTGGCACAGTGGTAGTGCTGCTGCCTCGCAGTAAGAAGACCTGGGTGTTCGCTTCCCAGGTCTTCCCTGCGTGGAGTTTGCATGTTCTCCCCGTGTCTGCGTGGGTTTCCTCCCACAGTCCAAAGACATGCAGGTTGGGTGTATTGGTGATTCTAAATTGTCCCTAGTGTGTGTGCCCTGCGGTGGACTGGTGCCCTGCCCGGGCTTTGTTCCTGCCTTACACCCTGGGATTGGCTCCAGCAGACCCCCGTGATCCTGTGTTTGGATATAGTGGGTTGGACGATGACTTACTGACTTTCCAGCTGGACAAGGTTCACATTCACTAATCATCCTCTGCTTAATCTTTTGGACTTTTCTGTGTGTTTTGGGGTTTTCTGTCTGTCATATTTGTTTCATGTTTTGTGTTGGGACAAAAGGAGGGTTTGTGTTGTATATCCATCCATCCATCCATCCATCATCCACCCCGCTATACCCTAACCACAGGGTCACGGGGTCGATGCACTTTTTATTGTTATGTAGTGCCATTCACTGTTGGGGTTGTGTGTTGTGTGGGGGCTTTGGAGGGAGTGAAGTATATATTATTGTGTTGTTTGTTTCTTTTCACTATCAATACATATATTGATATGTATATGTATAGAAAAGAACCCCGCCCCTTTTGAAAAATTCCCATTTTTTTCACTTCATAGCCTTAAATGTAAACACAAAAACTAATTTTTCTTCCCAGCTTTACTTACTCAATGCAACCTCTAACATCCAAGTGAAAGATATCACAGCTACAGTTCAGAAAAATGATAAAAAATCAAAAATAAGACCCACTGAGATTAATAAAGGATCACCCCCCCCCCCCCATGTCAATGTCATTTTGTTGACCCCCCTTTTGCTTTAATGACAGCCTTGAGTCTGTTGAGATTCTTCTCTATCAGCTTTGCACATCTAGATATTTGCCCCCCACTCTTCTTTACAGTTTAACTGTTCAAGTTCACTCACATTGGATGGTGAGCGTTGGTGGTCTGCTATCTTCAGATCTTTCCACAGATTTTCACTGTGATTTAGCTCTGGGCTCTGACTGGCCACACCAGGACTTTCACTTTTTTCTCCTTCAGCCACTGGGTGGTAAGTTTTGCTGTGTGCTTCGGGTCATTGTCGTGAACATTCTGCCCATCTTCAACTTTCTGGCAGAGGGTAGCAGGTTTTCCTTAAGAATTTTACGGGATTTTGCCCCATCCACTTAACCTTCTACCCTAACGAGAGCCCCAGGCCCCCCACAACAGGATGCTGCCGCCTCCATGCTTTACTGTAGGTATGGTGTGTTGTGGATGATGAGCTGCATTGGTGTACCGTTTGGTGTTGAGGCCAAGTAGTTTGATTTTGGTCTTCTCTGACCATAAGACCTTTTTCCACTTGGCATCAGAATCTTCAAGGTGCATTCTGGCAAAGCCCAAACGAGTCTTAGTGTGGCCTTTCTTGAGAAGTGTGACCCTCCCGAACAAGCCACAATGGTGGAGCGCCTGTCAAATTGTTTGCACTTGCACACCATTAATGACCACTCTGTGCCATCAAATCCTGTAACTCCTTCAAAGTGGCCATTGGCCTCTCGGTAGCCTCTCTTACCAGTTTCCTCCTTGCTCTTCCATCCAGTTTGGAGGATCCAGGGAGGGTCCCAGTAGTACCAAACACTTCTTTATGATGGACTTTACTGAGCTCCTTGGGGTTGATAAAGCCTTTGAGATGTTTTTTGTCTCCATCTCCTGCCTTATTTCTGTCCACAACTCTATCCCTGAGATCTTTTGAAAGTGGCCTCCCACCCATAGTCAGTTGTTTGCTGTCAGTTGCACTATCAAGCAAGGGAATGAATGAGCCAGGAATAGCTTCACTAATCACACGAATTACAACTGATCACAGGTGGAAGGAAGCCAGTAACCGCAATGGGAATGGTGGGCACTGACACCTGATTGAGTTTAGGGGGGTGTCCTTTATTAATCTCAGGATTTCTTGTTTATGATTTTTTTAAATTCTTCTGAACTGTAGCTGTGACTGTGGTGGGTTGGCACCCTGCCCAGGATTGGTTCCTGCCTTGTGCCCTGTGTTGGCTGGGATTGGCTCCAGCAGACCCCCGTGAGCCTGTGTTCGGATTCAGCGGGTTGGAAAATGGATGGATGGATGGATGTAGCTGTGATATCTTTCAGATTGCATTGATTGCATTATTATTTTATATACTGTTTGCTTTTTGATTATTTAACCGTCGATTGAGGGAAGTTATTTGGAAGAAGTACGGCTTGTCAGGTCTAACGTTTCCTCAGTTTGCCAGGCCACAGGTCTTGGTGGTGTAGCTGCCGTTCCAGATGAGTGGGTCGGCCATTACACTGAGGTGGTGCCATCTAAATGTGAGGAAGACAGAAGAGGTGCTCATTGACTTTAGGGGGAATGCTGAACAAAGTGCTTCCTCTGGTCCTCAATGGAGAACAAGTTAAGAAGGTCCATTGCTTTAAGTACCTGGGGACCATATTGGATAACAGCTTGAAGTTTAATGAAAACACTCAATACTCCCAACTTCACAGCTGTTGATTGAAAAGGCTGAGGAAAATGAACATCTCAGCTGGCATCCTACAGACCCAGCGTACGTGCCATATTGAGTGCATTCTGACTTTTTCCTTACTGGCCTGGTTTGGGGGTCTGTCAGTTGACTACTAAAAATAAAATATCCTAAAAGGGGTCTATTGGTTTGTGGACAATTGCAACTATGGCTTCAGGAACTGCAGAGCTAAAAGGGCAAAATGAAAAGTGGATAAAAGAGTCAAAGGTGCTTGGATAGTTCATTCCATATGGAGCCGATACGTACTGCCAAAATTTAAGACAAACAGAAGTAGAAATAGTTTTATAGCTGGGGTTCCTCAACCCGGGGTACGAGATGGCATTTCACTGGGCATGATATTTCGCGATTCAGCAAAACCGAGTGAGGTGCGTCATCCGACTTTATGGTGGTGCAGTCGGTGTCTTGCAGTGTGACGGACGTCATTTGAGGGCCTTTTATTATTAGTTGTTGCTCCCGTTGTATGATTTGAAAAGAATCGATCACCACGCGTACATTTGTCACACCTGAAAGAGCCCCAGAAATGTGCCTTTTTTGCGGGTTCCTCGCAGCAAGCCATGCGTTCGTACAATTGAAAAACTTTTATTTTTTCAAAGGGAATGGAATTTGGACATTGCAGTGATCCGTAGAAATAGCTGAGCTCTAGAATCAATTTCTGTGCCAGACAATCTTCACCCACCTGGATTTGGGGATTTTTCTGCCATTCTTCTTTGCAGATCTTCTCAGGCTGAGTCAGGTTGGTTCCCCTATGGTATTGCTCTGAAGGACCAGCCTTTATTTTTAAGAATTCAGGGATGGTTCCTGCCTTATGCCTAATGTTGCCAGAAAACAGTGCATCCCTCAGCATCTCTTTCAGCTGAACTAAACATGTCCTCTTAAAACTTCTGGTTCTTTAATGGCACTTTATGATTCTTTACAGGGTTCTGTGGTTCCTTGTAGAACTTTGGCTTGATCTGCATCATTTAATTCTAGGAAGGGTTCTTAGCATATATTAAATTGAGTCTTTATGCATTGGAGAACTTCTTAATATGTATGAGTGGACTTTAAAGAAGTTTCCTCACTTTTTTTTAACTCTGTTTATTAAAAATTTCATACAGAAAAGATGTAAAACGTGTGCTCACATCTATAATACAGAGCGTATAATTATACAACACTGCTGACTAGAACATCGCATAAAGTGATCATTTTCCTGCAGATCATCTAATGTCCATGCTGCATCCATTATCCACTATATCCTAACACAGGGTCATAGGGGTCTGCTAGAGGCCAATCCCAGCCAGCACAGGACGTAAGGGAGAAACAAACCCCACGCAGAGCGCCAACCCTCCGCAGATCATCTAATGTGGTCTACTTAATTCTCTGCATGAAATGTCCTGACACTGCACTCTATGTGGGAGAAACTGGACAAACACTCCGCCAGAGAATCAATTTACACAGGTGCCACATTAAATATGGCAACACAGATATTCCTGTAGTGGCTCACGTCAACAGCTATGGACACTGTGAGAGGGATTTTAAAGTCCCAGTGCTTATGGACAACTTCAGAACACAGCAAGAGAGAAAAGAATGGGAAGTGGAATTCAGGCTAAAATTTAATACATTACAACATGGTTTGAATAGAGACATTGGTCTTATAGCCAGATATGAGGATTGTTTGCATCTCTCAGACTGACCCAGACAACCTGTCTACTGACCTACATTGTATGGAAAAACTCCTCAAAAACTTCCAAAGGCTTTGTTGGACAGTTGTCAACGCGAACTTTATTGTCATCACAACCATATACACATATACAGATAGACGAAATTGCGCAAGGCAGAAACAAATCACGGGCAGGGCACCAGCCCACCGCACATCATCTAATGTGGTCTGCTTAATTCTCTGCATGAAATGTCCTGACACTGCACTCTATGTGGGAGAAACTGGACAAACACTCCACCAGAGAATCAATTTACACAGGTGCCACATTAAATATGGCAACACAGATATTCCTGTAGCGGCTCACATCAACAGCTATGGACACTGTGAGAGGGACTTTAAAGTCCCAGTGCTTATGGGCAACTTCAGAACACAGCAAGAGAGAAAAGAATGGGAAGTGGAACTCAGGCTAAAATGTAATACTTTACAACATGGTTTGAATAGAGACATGGGTCTTACGGACAGATATGAGGATTGTTTGCATCTCTCAGACTGACTCAGAAAACCTGACTGCAAATCCACATTGTATGGAAAAACTCATCAGAAACTTCCAATGACTTTGTTGGACAGTTATCAAAGTCAAAATGAACTTTATTGTCATCTCAACCATATACAAGTATTCAGAAAGATGAAATTGCGAAGCTCAGGGTCCACAGTGTAACAATATGAAGTGCAAATAAAAAATTAAAATTAATTTAAAAATAGAATTAAAATTTAAATTTAAAATTAAAATAAAAGCACAAATAAGACAAGACATTGTGCAAAGACAAGATTGATGCAATGTATGGTATTATGCAATCTAGATACATAAGTATAGTCAATAAATATGAAATATAATAAATAAATAATAGATATAGTTAGTACAGAAATTATCAGTGTATGATAATAGTTGTTTAAGACGTGTAAACAATGACAGGTTAAAATGTTTCACAGAATGTCAAAGTGCAGTGTGTAAAATCCTTCAAGGTCAGTATGAGATTTTCAGTTCTTCTCTACCTGCACACTCGTCTTTACAGGACAGTGACTTGATGTATAAAAGTTCTGTTTTTAGCGGAGGTTGAGGCCGTGTGGAAGCTCCCAGGGGGCAGCCTGGTGTTAAGGAGTCTGACAGCTTGGGGGTAAAAACTCTCCTGTAGCCTGGCAGATCTGGCTCTGATGCTGCAGTATCTTCTCTTGGATGTCAGAAATGTGAAAAGTCCATGTGAGGGGTGTAAGGGAGTCCTGCTCAATGCTGCAGGCCTTGCGGACACTGCGTTTGTAAAATATGTCCTGTAGTGAAGGGAGAGGCACCCCAATAATGTTCTCTGCTGTCTTCACTATCCTTTGCAGGCGCTTGCAGTTGGATATGTTGCAGTTGCCATACCAGACAGTGATGCAGCTGGTCAGAACACTCTCAATGGTACCTCTGTAGAACATGGTGAGGATGGAAGGGGGAAGACTTGCTCGTCTCAGCCACCTCAGGAAGTGTAGTCTCTTCTGGGCTTTCTTGATTAGTGATGAGGTGTTATGCGTCCACGTAAGTTCCTCAGTTATGTGCACACTGAGGAACTTGGTACTCCTAACAGTCTCTACATCTAAACTGTTGATGCTGAGTGGGATTTGGGCAGGACGTGATTTTCTGAAGTCCACGATTATCTCTTTTGTCTTGTCGACATTGAGATATAAATTGTTGTCTTCACACCATGTGGACAGCTGTTCCACCTCATCTCTGTATGATGTTTCATCATCCCTGCTTATCAGTCCCAGCACCGTCGTATCATCCACAAACTTGATGATGTGGTTGGTGTTGTGTGTGACTGGGTAGTCGTGAGTCAGCAGGGTGAACAGCAGTGGACTAAGCACACAGCCCTGTGGAGCTCCACTGCTCAGTGTGATGATGCTGTAGGTGTTGCAGCCCATCCGAACTGTCAAGAAGTCCAGGATCCAGTTGCAGAGGGTGATGTTCAGGCCCAACCTGCTGTTAAGTTTTACAACCAGCTTTTGAGAGTTGATCTTGACCATACATTGTTCTTCTCTCTTGTTAAAGGAATCTTAGCCTGAAGAGGTCTATTCATTTTTTACATTTAAGATGTCTCACTTAAAGATTTTCCAATGTTGTTATTTGTCCTGGTGTCTATACAAGCAAAGGGAGCTCCAGTTTCTGTATTACAACTCGCCTGAAGAAGGGGCCCGAGTTGCCTTGAAAGCTTGTATATTAGGATTATAATAATAGATATAGATAATACAGAAATTATCAGGGTATGATAATAGTTGTTTAAGACGTGTAAACAATGACAGGTATACAGTATATTGTACAATATTGTATATTGTAATCTTTTTTGTTAGCCAGTTAAAGGGGTCATTTTGCTTGACTTCTCACTACAAAAACAAATGACATCATTTTTCTACACTGTCACCTTCCTGTGCGATGCAATTTTTCCAGCGTCGTACCAACTTTTTAGTACTCCTCCCTCCCTCCTCTCCCGTTTCCAACTACAATATAAAAGTGCGGAAACTTTCTGAACGTCCCTCATAGAAAACAAACTGAAATCCTTCATTTATGGTAGGCCAACTAGCAGGACACTAAAAGATGGAGAAAACCTGAACTGAGCCTGTGCTATTATTTGTCTGCTGCGACAGTCCTAAGAAACATAAGAAATGTGACCAACGAGAGGAGACCTCTCAGTCCATCGAGTCCATTTGTTTAGCTAATAGCTCAGTTGTCCCAACATCTCATCCTGATCCTTCTTTAAGGTTATTAAAGTTTCTCCTTCAACTCCATGTCTCGGTAGTTTGTTCCAGAGTCCCACAACTCTTTGCGTAAAGAAGAGCTTCCTGGCATCAGTTTTAAATTCACTTGCCCTTCATGTCCACTGGGACATGATCCAAAAATGGTTTCCCTATGGCATCGTTCTGTAGAGCCACCATGGCACCCTCATTTTTAAAGAGTGTACTTGATCACTGAAAGGGGGGGATGAAGTGCCAGTCAAAGTCCATTTGAAGCCCTGTGGGGAATTGGCGCCCTTCAGTGCCCATAGTGGGCAGTCTGTATTATTAGATGTAGACCACTGTCCCCCTCAGTGTCGGGCGAGCGCCCCTTCAGTTACATAAATGGTGCCCCTCTGTGTGCATTATATGCCCTATAACTTTACTAATTTATTTTTTTTGGTTCGGGCACCATGTGCCATCCCCAGCAAGATGCCACCCTGCCCATGTCACCCAGTCCTAAATCAACCACTGGGTGGATGGCTGAAATTAGTCTCCTTTAAACCACAACGCTAGACAAACTAACTTATAAGCTCTCAAAAATCCCTTTTTTTCCCTGAAATGCCAGCTTTGGATAATTGAAACATTTCCTGTAACTTCTTCAATTATGCAAAAGTTACATTTTTCATTTGTCCGGGCATTGATTTCTGAGCTGCGAGGCCGTATTCCGATAAATCCTGTTTTATTCATGCCTGACCTTTCTACCTCGGCATGTCGGGCTTCCTGCAGGACGTCATCCCTCCCAGCAAATCCACCCATCCATCAATATGGCAGGAGCGAGACCCATTTTGTATTACAAGAAGTCTTAATGTGGTAAGGGAGCTGGCGGGATTTCACTAATTGTGTGATTTAATTTAGCAGTTGTGGCGAGCGGCTGGGGGAGAAGGACCGGAGGAGGGATTACACCTCCTCCAGACCACGAGGGGGCAACCGTCTTGGTGGCTATGGGGACCACGGGAATGGAGCATGGAAGCTCAACCCTATAGGGGCCCGGGATCACCGCCAGGGGGCGCCCAGATGCCTGAGGAGCCCTGGCCCTCAGCACTTCCACCACACCCGGAAGTGCCGTGGGGAAGAAGACCAGGGAGACCTGGAGTGCTTCTGGGTGCACAGCTGGCACTTCCGCCACACCAAGGAGTGCCGGCAGTAGCGCATTAGGAGGCACCTGGAGCTAGTCCAGGTGAGCATAAAAGGGGCCACCTCCCTCCATTCAATGGCTGGAGTAGGGTGGAAGAAGGACAGAGCTCGGGAGGAGAGGAGTGGAGTGGAGGCAGACCAGAGAGAGAAGCATTGTTGTGAGGCCTGGACTTCGTGGGTGATTGGTGCTGGGGCACTGGGTTGTGTGCTGTCACTTGTGTTTTGGAGCCATCGGTGTCCGCCTATCTGTGTCAGGGCCGTATCCCACACAGTTCACAAATCCAAATGTGGACAAATTTGTTAGTACCCCTCCATGAAAAAAGAAGAACTCCCAATTGTCTCTGTAACAACTTCAAACTGACATCGTCGTTCATTCCGTATTCAACAAAAATCAGACTCTGCTTTAGAGTTTGGATTCAACAGAATATTCCAAATAATAACTCAAATGAAAATGGCACGGACCCTTAACTTAATGTTTTGTTGCACAACCTTTAGAGTTTGCAATCTCTGCCCACAAGCGATACCAGGAGCTCCCCATGAGACTTCTGCCACCTGTCCACAGGTCATGTGGCCCACTCGTCCTGAGCAAACTGCTCCATCTGGGTCAGGTTTGAAGGGTGGTCTTCTCCAGATGGCACACATAGATGTTTGATGGGATTCAAATCAGAGCTCATCGAAGGTCACTTCAGAACAGTCCAGTGTTTCATTCTTAGCCATTCTTTGGTGCTTTTTGCTGTGTGTTTTGGCTCCTTATTCTGTTGGAGGGTCCATGGGCTGTGACTGAGACTGAGCTTTCTGACACCGTGCAGGATGTTTCACTCCAGAATGGCTTGATGGTCTTCAGATTTCATTGTTTCCTGCACAGACTGAAGGCACCCCATGCCAGATGCAGCAAAGCAGCCCCACAACCTCCATGTTTCACAGTAGGTCTGCTGTTCTTTTCTTTGAAAGCTTCATGTATGTCATCTGTGGGCACAGAGCTGATGTGACTTACCAGAAAGCTTCAGTTTTGTCTCATCTGTCCAAAGGACGTTCTCCTAGAAGCATTGTGACTTGTCAATACGCATTTAAGTAAATTCCAGTCTGGATTCTTTGATGTGGAGTACTCCTGGGTCTTCTTTCATTGAGCCCACTGTCACTCAACACGTGACAGATGGTGTGATCAGACCCTGATGGACCTCGACCTTGGAGTTCAGCTTAGACCTCTTTGGAAGTTGTCCTTGGCATTTTTGTCTTCCATTCTCACTCTCCTTCTGCCCATTCTTGGTTAGGGAGGTTGCCTAACACCGGGGTCACCAACTCCTGTCCTGGAGGACCACAGAGGCTGCAGGTTTTCATTCTAAACCTTTTCTTAATGAGTGACCTGTTTTTGCTGCTAATTAACTTTTGAACTAATTTTAATTGATTTGCGCTTGAAGACTCAGACCCCTTAATTGTTTCCTTTGTCTTAAGGGTCTTAAGTAGGAGTGATGGAGGTGGCATTACATCAGGGATCGGCGCTGAGCCCTTTCTTATTTACAATGGTGATGGACAGGTTGACAGACGAGATTAGACAGGAGTCCCCGTCGGCTGTGATGTTTTCTGATGACATTGTGATCTGTAGTGAGACTAGGGAGCAGATTGAGGAAACCCTGGAGAGGTGGAGTTATGAGAGGAGAGGAATGAAGGTCATTGGGACCACCAAGACAGAATACATGTGTGTAAAAGAGAGGGAGATCAGTGGAATGTTGAGGATGAGGGGAGTAGAGTTGGCGAAGGTGGATGAGTTTAAATACTTGGAATCAACAGTACAGAGTAATGGGGATTGTGGAAGAGAAGTGAAGAAGAGAGTGCAGGCAGGGTGGAGTGGGTGGAGAAGAGTGTCAGGAGTGATTTGTGACAGATGGGTATCAGCAAGAGTGAAAGGGAAGGTCTACAGGACGGTAGTGAGACCAGCTGTGTTATATGGGCTGGAGACGGCGGCACAGGAAACAGA
The DNA here is from genome assembly GCF_900747795.2 of Erpetoichthys calabaricus. NCBI lineage: Eukaryota > Metazoa > Chordata > Cladistia > Polypteriformes > Polypteridae > Erpetoichthys > Erpetoichthys calabaricus. Next base: position 157,793,956 of record NC_041405.2, read on the forward strand.
GCTGGAGGTGGCAGAGTTAAAGATGCTAAAATTGGCATTGGGTGTGACGAGGATGGACAGGATTAGAAATGAGGACATTAGAGGGTCAGTTCACGTGGGACAGTTGGGAGACAAAGTCAGAGAGGTGAGATTGCGTTGGTTTGGACATGTGCAGAGGAGAGATGAGGGGTATATTGGGAGAAGGGTGCTAAGGATAGAGCTGCCAGAGAAGAGGAAAAGAGGAAGGCCGAAGAGAAGGTTTATGGATGTGGTGAGAGAGGACATGCAGGTGATGGGGGTAACAGAGCAAATGACGAGGTCAGGAGAAGATGATCCGCTATGGCAACCCCTAACGGGAGCAGCAGTTTATTCTGAAAATAAACCTTTTATTTTATTAAGGTTCACCTTGGCCCTTTTTTTAATTCTAGTCAGGGTATTTTGATGGTGTTTCTCCCTCTAGTGGACAACCTTGGAATTGATTTTTTATTTTCTTTTGGTGCCCTGACAGACGCCTCCTTCCAGGACGCCAGGGATTTTATGATGGCTGAACCGGAAGGAGCAGCTGTGGGGAAAACAGGATATGACCGTGTTAGTTGCAGCGCCCCCTCTTGTCTCGGCGGGTTATTACATACCTTGACTGAACCTGCGATGAGGTCCTTCAAGGTGTATGCGTGACAATATTTGTATTAATTGTATAAAAGGAAAAATATACAGTACTGTGCAAAAGTTTTAGGCAGGTGTGAAAAAATGCTGTAAACAAAGAATGCTTTCAACAATGGACGTGTTAATCATTTATTTTCATCAATCAACAAAATGCAGTGAATGAACAAAAGAGAAATCTAAATCAAATCAATATTTGGTGTGACCACCCTTTGCCTTCAAAACAGCATCAATTCTTCTAGGTACACTTGCACACAGTTTTTGAAGGAACTCGGCTGGTAGGTTGTTCCAAACATCTTGGAGAACTAACCCCAGATCTTCTGTGGATGTAGGCTTCCTCACATCCTTCTGTCTCTTCATGTAATCCCAGACACACTCGATGATGTTGAGATCAGGGCTCTGTGGGGGCCATACCATCACTTCCAGGACGTCTTGTTCTTCTTTACGCTGAAGATAGTTCTTAATGACTTTGGCTGTATGTTTGGGGTCGTTGTCCTGCTGCAGAATAAATTTGGGACCAATCATACGCCTCCCTGATGGTATTGTATCTGCCTGTATTTCTCAGCATTGAGAACAGCATTAATCCTGACCAAATCTCCAACTCCATTTGCAGAAATGAAGCCCCAAACGTTCAAGGAACCTCCACCATGCTTCACCATTGCCTGCAGACACTCATTATTGTACCGCTCTCCAGCCCTTCGATGAACAAACTGCCTTCTGCTACAGACAAATATTTCAAATTTTGACTCATCAGTCCAGAGCACCTGCTGCCATTTTTCTGCACCCCAGTTCCTATGTTTTCGTGCATACTTGAGTCGCGTCGCCTTGATCTTGGGGGTGGATGAGATACGCCCGGAGTTCCTCAAGGCCCTGGATGTTGTAGGACTGTCTTGGTTGACACGCCTCTGCAACATCGCATGGACATCAGGGACAGTGCCTCTGGATTGGCAGACCGGGGTGGTGGTCCCCCTCTTTAAGAAAGGGGATCGGAGGGTGTGTTCCAACTACAGAGGGATCACACTCCTCAGCCTCCATGGAAAAATCTATTCGGGGGTCCTGGAGAGAAGGGTCCATCGCATAGTCGAGCCTCGGATTCAGGAGGAACAGTGTGGTTTTCGTCCTGGTCGCGGAAAAGTGGACCAGCTCTACACCCTTAGCAGGGTCCTGGAGGGTGCATGGGAGTTCGCCCAACCAGTCTACATGTGTTTTGTGGACTTGGAAAAGGCATTCGACCGTGTCCCTCGGGGAATACTGTGGGGGTATTCCGAGAGTATGGGGTATCGGATCCCCTGATAAGGGCTATTCGGTCCCTGTACGATCGGTGCCAGAGCTTGGTCCGCATTGCCGGCAGTAAGTCGAACCCGTTTCCAGTGAGAGTTGGACTCCGCCAGGGCTGCCCTTTGTCACCGATTCTGTTCATAACTTTTATGGACAGAACTTCAAGGTGCAGCCAGGGCGTTGAGGGGGTCCGGTTTGGTGGACTCAGGATTGGGTCACTGCTTTTTGCAGATGATGTTGTCCTGTTTGCTTCATCAGGCTGTGATCTTCAGCTCTCTCTGGATCGGTTCGCAGCCGAGTGTGAAGCGGCTGGGATGAGAATCAGCACCTCCAAATCCGAGATCATGGTCCTCAGCCGGAAAAGGGTGGAGTGCCCTCTCAGGGTTGGTAGCGAGATCCTGCCCCAAGTGGAGGAGTTCAAGTATCTCGGGGTCTTGTTCACAAGTGAGGGAAGAATGCAGCGTGAGATCGACAGGCGGATCAGTGTGGCATCCGCAGTAATGCGGGCTCTGCATCGGTCTGTCGTGGTGAAAAAGGAGCTGAGCCGCAAGGCGAAGCTCTCAATTTACCAGTCAATCTATGTTCCTACCCTCACCTATGGTCATGAGCTATGGGTAGTGACCGAAAGAACGAGATCGCAAATACAAGCGGCTGAAATGAGTTTCCTCCGCAGGGTGTCTGGGCTTTCCCTTAAAGATAGGGTGAGAAGCTCAGTCATCCGGGAGGGGCTCAGAGTAGAGCCGCTGCTCCTCTGCATCGAGAGGAGTCAGATGAGGTGGCTCGGGCATCTGATCAGGATGCCTCCTGGACGCCTCCCTGGTGAGGTGTTCCGGGCACGTCCAACCGGGAGGAGGCCCCGGGGAAGACCCAGGACACGCTGGAGGGACTATGTCTCTCGACTGGCCTGGGAACGCCTTGGGATTCTGCCGGAAGAGCTAGAAGAAGTGGCTGGGGAGAGGGAAGTCTGGGCATCTCTGCTCAAGCTGCTGCCCCCGCGACCCGACCTCGGATAAGCGGAAGAGGATGGATGGATGGATGGATGGCTTTGTTTCCACGTCGGAGGTATGGCTTTTTGGCTGCAACTCTTCCATGAAGACCACTTCTGGCCAGACTTCTCCAGACAGTAGATGGGTGTACCTGGGTCCCACTGGTTTCTGCCAATTCTGAGCTGATGGCACTGCTGGACATCTTCTGATTTCGAAGGGTAATAAGCTTGATGTGTCTTTCATCCACTGCACTAAGTTTCCTTGGCTGACCACTGTGTCTACGATCCTCAACGTTGCCCGTTTCTTTGTGCTTCTTCACAAGATCTTGGACAGCACATCTTGAAACCCCAGTCTGCTGTGAAATCTTTGTCTGGGAGAGACCTTGCTGATGCAGTAGAACTACCTTGTGTCTTGTTGCTGTGCTCAATCTCGCCATGACATGAAACTGTCTTCCACAACCTCACCTTGGTAGCAGAGTTTGGCTGTTCCTCACCCAGTTTGAAGCTGTTTCTGTTTCAGTTAATGACTGTGTTTCAACATACGTGTGACATTGATGATCATTAGCACCTGTTTGGTAGAATTGGTTGATCAGACACCTGACTAGAATCCTACAAAATCCCTGACTTTGTGCAAGTGGACCTCTAAGAATTGATGCTGGTTTGAATGCAAAAGGTAGGAACACCAAATATTGATTTGATTTAGAGTTTTCTTTTGTTCGCTCACTTTGCATTTTGTAAATTGATAACAATAAACAATCATTATTTAGATTTCTGAAAGCATTCTTTGTTTACAGCATTTTTTCACACCTGCCTAAATCTTTTGCACAGTACTGTATATTTGAATTAAGATAAAGATGATATTTTAAAATCTCTCCATCATCCCAATCCCCGGTGGTTGGTTGTGTGGTGAATGCTGCAGTGCTCTGTAATTAGCGTATGCTCCCAACATCAATCCCTTATATTTTTGATTGATTTCTGTGATTATTTTAAGGTTAAAGAGAGAAGTTCTGATAGTACTACCAATTTACGTGAGCCATAATACACACTTGCCCCTTTTTCCTTTTAGTTTCCATTATTCGTCAGCTGTTTCATATTGCAAGGTTACAAATCAAGCATCTGAAACAGCAACTTGTATCACGCTGAACTCAATGAGGCATTTTGGAAATAAAAAGTCATCCGTCACCCCAAAGGCTCGCTGCCAAAGGAAAATGGATTTTTATGGCTTCTGGAGGCTGGAGATAAAGGCGCAGACTTGACCGCGGTGAGCGAGCGATAAGCACAGCGGCAGTAAGTGAAAACAGACAGGGGGCTCTTACAGTGCATCCAGAAAGTATTCACAGCGCATCACTTGTTCCACATTTTGTTATGTTACAGCCTTATTCCAAAATGATTCAATTCATTTTTTTCCTCAGAATTCTACACACAACACCGCATAATGACAACGTGAAAAAAGTTTACTTGAGATACTTGCAAATTTAATAAAAATAAAAAAACTGAGAAATCCCAATTATGGTGAGTGTGGACCACCAGGGGGGCGTAGCAGCCACCCTACCCGACACGGACAGGTGGTTACAGTTACTGTTCAGCACACACACTTTTATTTTCTTCTTTTCTGCGTGGGCAACACTTTCTCCCGTTCCCCACCTTCACAGCACAGTCAATACAGCACCAATAAGCAAACAATACAATACAATTTATTTTTGTGTAGCCCAAAATCACAAAAGGAGTGCCACGATGGGCTTTAACAGGCCCTCCCTCTTGACAGACCCCCCCAGCCTTGACTCTCTAAGAAGACAAGGAAAAATAGAAGAAACCTCGGGAAAGGCAGTTCAAAGAGAGACCCCCTTCCAGGTAGGTTGGGTGGGTGTCAATAAAACTGGGATCAATATAATACAATACACAGAACAGAACAGAAGTAATCCTCAATTCAATATAATAGTACAGTGATCACCCACCTATCGCGGAAGTTACGTTCCAGACCCTTCAGCGATAGGTGAAAATCCACGATATAGAAAGACCATAAAAATAAACATTTTTTAATAGTTTAAGCCTTAAAATCCCCCTCCCACACGCTTTAAACACATGTAAACTTATTAAAACACACTGTGTAAACACATATGATATGTGGATGTTGGGCGAAAGATATGAGTAATACAGTAATCCCTCGCTACTTCGCGGTTCACTTTTCGCGGATTCACGACTTCGCGGATTTTATATGTAAGCATATCTAAATATATAACGCAGATTTTTTGCTGCTTCGCGGGTTTCTGCGGACAATGGGTCTTTTTACTTCTGTTATTTGCTTCCTCAGTTGGTTTGCCCAGTTGATTTCATACAAGTGATGCTATTGGCGGATGGCTGAGAAGCTACCCAATCAGAGCACGCAGTTAAGTTCCTGTTTGCTGCTGATTGGCTCAGCGACGGAGTGCTGCATTAACCAGGAAGTCTCATCTCACTCATTCAGCATTAACGTGCTCTTGCTACTGCATTCAGGGGATTATCACCTTCATCGTCATCATTTTTACTGCGCAGCATATTCATCACCATCATCATGTCATATATAGCTACGTGTACTTCGCTATACAGTAAGTGTAAACTTATCTACCAATTTCATATTGCTTAGCAGTTGTCCCTGTTATTAATAGAGTAAAGGATGGGTTGTAAACAATACAGGGAGGGTTTAAAAACGTCCAAATACACGTTAAATAATTAAATAAATATGGTGTCCCTACTTCGCGGAAATTCAGTTATCGTGGTCAGCCTTGGAACCTATCTCCCGCGATAAGTGAGGGATTACTGTATAATAATAACTAGCCAACATGTGGCGTACCATACGCCGCATAATCAGGCCGCTTTTTTAATGATTTTTAAGCACAGGGAGAAAATTAACATTTGAAAAATCGGAAATGTAATAAATCACCAAGAAAAGTAACATTCCATTTGCCCACCCCCAACTCGTCACCTGAGTCATTTTCCTCTTTGCACAGTCCATATGCACGTGTGAGTCACGTAGACTTTTCATTGTTGTTTGCGGTTTTGGCTGCTTTTCTATATATAATCCACCAAGTCATCCGACCATAGTAGTACCGAGGGGGGGTGTACAAAGGGCAGGGACATAATCAGTGTGAGCGTATGAGCCGCTAGCCATGTTTTTGAAAGTTTGGCCCTGTGCATTATCAATTGTCATCGCAAAGGCAAATCTAACAGGAAATTGTCTTTGTGTTAAAGTAAAAGGCAAATTATCCGCGACAAACTGTTTTACACGCTGCATACCAACCCGCGGCGTAGTATACGCCGCATAATCACGCTGCTTTTTTAATGTTTTTTAAGCAGAGGGAAAAAAATTAACATTTGCAAAATCCGTAACGCTGCTTTCAGTAAGTACAATGCACACGCGTTTAATTTGTCAGCCAGTATTTGCCAGCCGTCTTTTCTGGTTTGGGCCGCTTTTGCAGTGTTACCGCTTGTGTATATTAAATCTTGAAATCCTTCGAGTAACTAATTAACTAACTAACACCCACCCACTCAGCTTGTGTGAAAAAAATGCGCCCGTTCTTTCATCATTTTGTTGCAGCCTATCAAAGACTTGCTGATCATGTTTTGTAGACTCAATATATATTGGCTTTTCACTCAGCGCGAGGGCGCGCATTCATCTCGGATTATTACATCCTGCTAGACTAATCTGCTACACGGCTGCGTTTGAAAAACCGACTTATCCCTGATGAGTTTCACCGGCATTAATGATTAGGAATCTGGTTGGAACAAAACTCTGCAGCCGCAGGGATTCACCAGGACCGAGTTTGGCAAACACTGCTGAACACAGACGAAACCGACTCAGGTGAGGAGTTGGGGCGGGCAAAGTAGTTGCAGCTATTGATTATTCAGTGTTGTTTGCCTGGGTGTCTGAACTGCTCAACAGGATCATAAATAAAAGGAAAACAATGTGAAGGCAATGTCACAGGTGATCCTGTGGTATAGCGGGTCCACAGCTCCCCTTCAAAAGGCCATTTTTAATCAGGCGACTGACAGTAGTGGAGTCAGGCACAGAGAAGGTCAGCTGCAGAGAGAGCGTCTCGACTGTTGCAGGGCCTGAAGCAGGTGAGACGCTAATGAAAAAGAGGCACAGGGCTTATTGGTTTTTAAAGACTACTTCCTTCATTGTGTTTTAACTTCAGTTTTAAAGGATTGCGCGACTCTCTCTTGCACTGCCTGTGTGTGCGGCTCTGTCTCTCTTGCGCTGCCTGTGTGCGGCTCTGTCTCTCTCTGGTGCTGCCTCTGTGTGAACCAAGGTTCCACTGAGGTTGACTAATGAAAAGTCAACATGGCTCAGAGCTGCAAGTGGACTGTGGCACAGACAAACAGAAATGATGGCATGTTTTCTGAGGCGTCGCGTTCGAGTTGGTGGGCGTGGCTCTGTGATTTTTTTCGTCGTATCCAATGGTCTAAGAGTTGGTGGGCGTGGCTCCTTCCTGCGTGCACCATTGGCGTCTTACTTGTCGGCGGTTTAGTGAATCCACGCCCCTTCCGGCGTGCTTTCCATGGGTGGCTACTTGTCTCCCGGCTTAGTGAATTATATATATAGATAATAATATACAGTAATAATAATGATGTAGCGTACCATCGATTCATTCAAGCCGTAATGGCAAGCGACGTCCACGTAACCTTTTCCTTCCCAAAGCATATACAGGAGTTTTACCTTCTCCTGAATGGTTAAGGTCTTCCTCTGGCAGGTTAGGCTCACAACTATCAGAAGGCTTTGAAGATGCAGGACGCTCGGGAGCCATCGTAGGGCTTAATACAAAACGAAACGTTCACAAAAAGTTTGCTCACAACAATCGGACCACAAGCAAGATACGCAGAGAACTGAGATGTGTCGGGGACCCACGCTCACTGTTCTTGCGAGATTACACCATGTTAGCAGCAGCCAATCAGAGCCCAAGAGAATGAAAATCCCGCTCTGATTGGTTGAGTCTCCTCTTTCAGCCAATAACGGGCCTTGTAAGAAATCATCTGGGTACTGTAACACGAAACTCCCTCGTCCAGGGATTGCTTCTCACTCGTGCCCAATGCTTGCTGGAATGAACACATCCCTGGATTCCCTCTGATCCTTTTCAGAGATATTGCGGTAAGGTGTCATTGGAATTTAATGGGTGTTCCAGGCAATTCACAACACAGAGAAGCAGAACCTGTTCTCACCGTGATGATATCTCGCACTGCCACCTGGCGGATTCCTCCAGATTTACGTAAAAACAGTATAAACAGTACAACGCTTGCGTAGCAGGAGCGTCCGCTGCAGCATGCATTGCGTTGTGTGAAGTATAAACCCAGCATTAGCAGCACTGAGAGTGACGCGGGGGTGGGACGGAGAGAGAGGAAGTGCGCAGCGGGAGTAACGATTGGGTGAGCGGTGTGGAGGGGCGTGGTCAAGGATGAATAATACTGACACAATGGAAACCTTTTTTAATATAACAGAGTGATAATAATAATATCCTTCATTGTGCAAGTAGCTTTATACAAGTCTCTCAGCCATCAAATTAACCAACGTTAAATAGAACAAAATGAAAACGTACATATTATTATTATTATTATTGTTATTATTATTATTGTTATAAGAAGAAGAAGAAGAATGGAAGTTTCTCTGTCCGTCAGGATCTGGGTTCATTTCACATGTTCCATCACTGGGACATTGAGCCTGTTCAGAGAGCTAAGCTGTAGATGGCATCAGTGACGTAGATAGGGGCGGGCGGAGGAGGCGGTCTGCCCAGGGCGGCACATTTTTGGGGGTGGCATTATTGGCCAAAAGGCTCAGTACAATTCGTGTGTATGCAGCAGGGTTCACAAAAATAATATCACTCATGAATGAAAAAAGTACAATTCTCTCATTTTTATCCACAAACGCTTCATGAAAAATTTTCAGACTGTCCTTCTGTGATGGCATCAGACGGCAATAACAAAAATAAACAGAAACATTACACCGATGCGAATTTCTAGGAAGATAAACAACTCATTTTCAATTTATAATTTCGTTTCGTTATCAATCCGAATGCGTTCTCGCTCATCCCCACCTATCATTTGTTAACTACACTGGTTCAGGTTTTCGCAGTGTAATTATATTAAACTAACAATTAGAACACAGCGTATCAGAGCGTCCATACTATATTCTTGTCTAGTTGATGCTTATAAATAATTATACAGTATGTGAAAAATTATTCCGGTTTCTCTATATATGATTAAAATCTATGCAAAATGTATCTTAATTTTTCTCTGTATGTCATTTTAATTTTCTATTTAAATAGGTTAACATATTCAGATATGTCGGAGGGCGGCAAATTGAAGCAGCGCCCCACTCCGAGCGGCACGAACTTGAGCTAAACCACGGGATGGCATGCCAGTCCACCGCAGGGTACGCTCCCACTTGGCACAGATTTAGATTTGCCCCTGACCCTAAAGCAGCGGTTCTCAAACTGTGGGGCGTGAAGTAACAAAAAAGGGGGCGCAAATGTTGCCATATGTGCCGTGATTTCGCTGTTCATAGGAAAATTTTTAACTTGTAGCGGTGTATCTGAAACAAAAATTATGGGAATAAATTTTATTAGGGTTTCAAAAAAACGTTAGGGGGGCGAGATTAAAACTGTTATGAAAACTCGGGTCGCAAATACTTAAAGGTTGAGAAACGCTGCCCTAAAGCGCCCCTTGTAGATGTGGCAGGACGGCAGAGCCGACACTCAGCGAGCGTTTGGACCCCGCAGAGACCCCTTTGCACGAGGAGGCAGCACTCACCGCCGGGTGTCGTCTCTTACCGTTTGATTGAGTGGCACATAAACAGACGTTTTGGACCTGAGATCACATTCTGCAGCCGAATCCTGTAAACAGGCCCCAAACATAACGTAATTAGCGATGGCGATTACAGCTCGTTAGGCACCAGCAGCTCTGCATTCCAGGCGCCCCTCCAAATAAACTGAGTGGCTTACCAGGTTGTTGCCAGCTGAGGATTTTGGAATTGGATTTGCGTCTTTAGTGTGGGGGGAAAAAAAATCTAAACAAAATCGCCTTTATCAGTGCACTCCTTCATCGGGCCTAAGAGCTCCAGTGTTTACTCAAAAGTTCAAAATCCCAAACAAACAAGGCCTCTGTCAATTTCAGGCCACTTGCGTAAAGCAAAACTTGGCAGATCCAAAATAAACGTCCTGTGGCTTCCAAACGCTTTTCTTACGGGCTGAGGTGGCACAGCGTGACAAACCCGCCTCACACCTCTGAGGACCTGGGTGCAGTTCTCAGTGTGGCACCGGCACGTCCTCCAGGTGTCTTTGTGGCTTTTCTCCTAAAAACATGCAAATGAGGCTAACTGGCATCTCAATAGGCATGCCCGGTGTTGGACTGGCATCTTGTGCATACCTTGTGCCCGATGCTGCCCAGCTTCCCGTGATACCCCAGTAAGCCTGTCTCCTTTTCCATTTCCATTTATCCAAAGCGACTTTATCAACCTTGGGGGCTGACAGGGCAAGGGTCCAAAATTCATCCATCCATCCATTTTCCAACCCGCTGAATCCGAACACAGGGTCACGGGGGTCTTCTGGAGCCAATCCCAGCCAACACAGGGCACAAGGCAGGAACCAATCCCGGGCAGGGTGCCAACCCACCGCAGGACACAAACAAACACACCCACACACCAAGCACACACTAGGGCCAATTTAGAATCGCCAATCCACCTAACCTGCATGTCTTTGGACTGTGGGAGGAAACCCACGCAGACACTGGGAGAACATGCAAACTCCACGCAGGGAGGACCCGGGAAGCGAACCCAGGTCCCCAGGTGTCCCAACTGCGAGGCAGCAGCGCTACCCACTGCGCCACCGTGCCGCCCGGGTCCAAAATTGAGTGGAGGAAATACCCGTGAGCTGTGGTGGGTTGGCGCCCTGCCCGGGATTGGTTCCTGCCTTGTGCCCTGTGCTGGCTGGGATTGGCTCGAGCAGACCCCCGTGACCCTGTGTTCGGATTCAGCGGGTTGGAAAATGGATGGACGGAAAATACCTGTGAGTAACACTTCATTAATGAGAGGAGCTTCTCAAAGCCTTTATCGGGTTACACAGAAATTCACAGAACAAGAGGGTCTTCAAACGCTTCTTAAGCACATTGAGGGGGGTCAGCAGTTTGAATGAAGGTAGGCGGCCTGTTCCAACCACTATGCGCCACACAAGAAAAGGGTCTGGACTGACATTTTAATACCACACCAGGGTGGCATCACTAGACATGGAAGCAGAGGAAAGATCTAGAAGGATGAGGACAGATGACATGTTGGTAGCAACCGTAACGTGTTACTAACAATCAGCAGGGCTGTCTCCGGAGGGCCGGGGGGATTGGCTGCTCTTGATGCCATTCTGATTCCCACCAAGCAGTCTGGTAAGGTAGAGCCTTGTGTTGAGATGGCACGTGTTTTGGATAGAAAGGAGAGGAGCGAGACTTTTGTCTGTGATTCCCTTCTTGAGATGGGTCGATTGTGGGCTTCTTGAAAAGGGGAGTTATTGGGACACTCAGAATAAAGGATGGGTGAGTTGATGGATCCCTGGATAGAGTGGCTTTTCCTACATTTTTTTAGAAGCATCCATCCATTTTCTAATTCAATTCCACAGCATTCAGTGTAATAACACATAACACCTCATCACTAATCAAGAAAGCCCAGCAAAGACTACAACACTTCCTGAGGCAGCTGAAGTGAGTGAGTTGTCTTCCCCTTTCCATCCTCACCATGTTCTACAGAGGCACCATTGAGAGTGTTCTGACCAGCTGCATCACTGTCTGGTATGGCAACTGCAACATATCCGACCGCAAGCGCCTGCATATTTTACAAACGCAGTGTCCGCAAGGCCTGCAGGACCCCCTTACACCCCTCACATGGACTTTACACACTTCTGCCATCCAAGAGAACATACTGCAGCATCAGAGCCAGATCTGCCAGGCTACAGGAGAGTTTTTACCATTAAGCTGTCAGACTCCTTAACACCAGGCTGCCCCCTGGGACCTTCCACACGGCCTCAACCACCTCGAAACTTTTATACATGTGAGCCACTGACCTGTAAAGACGAGTGTGCAGGTAGAGAAGAACTGAAAATCTCATACTGACCTTTAAGGATTTTGCACACTTCACTTTGACATTCCGTGAAACATTCTGTTTACACATCTTAAACAACTATTATCACCCACTGATCATGTCTGTATTATCTATATCTATTATTTATTTATTATATTACATATTTATTGATTATATTTATGTATCTAGATTGCATAATACCATACAGGGCAACACGGTGGCACAATGGGTAGCACTGCTGCCTTGCAATTAGGAGACCTGCTGGGTTCACTTCCCAGGTCCTCCCTGTGTGGAGTTTGCATGTTCTCCCTGTGTCTGCGTGGGTTTCCTCACACAGTCCACAGACATGCAGGTTAGGTGCATTGGTGATCCTAAATTGTCCCAAGTGTGTACTTGGTGTGTGTGTGTACCCTGGCATTGTTTCCTGCCTTGTGCACTGTGTTGACTGGGATTGGCTCCAGCAGACCCTCATGACCCTGTATTTAGGATATAGCAGGCTGGATAATGGATGGATAAATAAAATAGATAGATTGCACTATACATAAAAAAGCATAGTTCTAAAATGGGACTAAATTAGGAATAGACAGTGTAGAAGGAGACAAAGGGTTAGGAGACCACCCTGGTGTCCCTGTGCAATTGAAGGTTTGCGCATGCAACAAGTTCCAGACAGGTGCTCAAAACAGAAGTAACTTGAAGATGGCTGAACTGCTGGTCATATGAATTGGAATGGCTGTCAGTCTTCCATTCTGCAGACGGGAGGAAGAGAAAAGGCGCCAAGCCCAAGCACCAGAGACCTTAAGCTGCCTCACAAGAACACATGTGTGGCAACAGATAGCTAGATATGAAAGGCACTATATAATAGATAGATATGCAAGGTATTATATAATAATGATAGATAGATAGATAGATAGATAGATAGATAGATAGATATGAAAGGCACTATATAATAGATAGATATGCAAGGCATTATATAATAATGATAGATAGATAGATAGATAGATAGATAGATAGATAGATAGATAGATAGATAGATAGATAGATAGATAGATAGATAGATAGTGCCTTTCATATCTATCTATCTATCTATCTATCTATCTATCTATCTATCTATCTATAGATAGATAGATAGATAGATAGATATGAAAGGCACTATCTATCTATCTATCTATCTATCTATCTATCTATCTATCTATCTATCTATCTATCTATCTATCTATCTATCATTATAGATAGATAGATATGAAAGGCACTAAAGTATCATTTTCATATAATGCCTTACCTGTCTATCTATTATATAGTGCCTTTCATATCTATCTATCTATCTATCTATCTATCTATCTAGCTATCTATCTATCTATCTATCATATAGTGCCTTTCATTTCTATCTATCTGTCAGAGGGGGATTTTTTTTGTACACTGGGGGGTGAGAAGTTAAAAGGCTGTCTGCAGGATGTCGGTATTTGTTGTATTGCAAAGGAGTCACCACTTTGAAGTTTCTGGCTGGATGAGATTAAAAACAATGCCAAGTTGTGATAACAGAACTGCTCCTTCCTTGGCGGATGTCTGTATTTACCTGACTTGGAAATATTGGTTTCTAATCAGCAGATCTGTACTCATTAATGGTCGGTAACAATACATTTTTGTTAACTTGTGTTTTCATTAATTGTTAAACCAGGAAATTTAGATGTGCCATTGTTTAATCCGACTGTCCAGAACTGATAATGGCAGGGACTGAAGGAGATTTAAACTTTTGGGCAGGAGATGGCAAGAAGAAGGGACGGTCCACTGAGAATGCTGCCAAGACACTCAGACAGAGCACAGGGGCTCATAGGCAGACGAGGGTACCTGGCTGGCATGACGTGAGGCACAAGGACGGCAACAATTCCAGGGAGGAAGAGACAGCTCCACAAGGGGACGCTGGTTGTGGGTTCAGTGAGAGAGGGAATCTGCATGAAAGGACCAAGCAAAGCTGGCAAATGAGAAATGAGACGTGCCTAGGTCACAGCAACACAAGGAGCCTAGAGTGGGAAAAAAGGAACGACGAACAGACGCCGACAGGGATTCAACAATTTGACACAACTTCTGTTGGGAAACGAGTGTCCGGTGAACAGAGTGCGTCCGGGGACAGTTGAACAATTAAGTGTTGGGGTAACACAGTGCGCAAACTGGACTCTGCACCACTAAAGGTTGCATCCTTCAAACCTTGTTTTGTATGGACTTTTACAGTGTGGACTGTTTGCTTTCCTTTCTAAAAAAGGAATTTTGTTTATGTTCATTTATCTTTTTAATATACTTGTTATTGTCTGGTGTAATAGAAGTTACTGTTGCTTTTCCTGAAATTACTGCTGTGTTTTTCATTGTGTGTTTACTCACCGCCTAATTTTAAAAAACCTGTGTGCTATTATTGGTAAATTTCAGGAGTTCCCAGTCTCTTAATAAAACTGGGTTGTGTAGTCAGATATTTTAATGGTGTCTAAGTTAGAGTACCTGTAAGTGTGACCAGACACCTGTCACATATCTATCTATCATTATCATATAATACCTTGCCTATCTATCTGTTAGATAGATAGATAGATAGATAGATAGATAGATAGATAGATAGATAGATAGATAGATAGATAGATAGATAGATAGATAGATAGATAGATAGATAGATAGATAGATAGATAGATAGATAGATAGATGTGAATGGCACTATATTATAGATAGACAGGTAGATAGATGTGAAAGGCACTATAAGATAGATAGACAGATAAGGCATAATGTCATAAACGGACAGATGTATTCTAGCAGTGTGTTATCTTTTTCTTCATGATCCAGTTGTGAATATCTAAAGACATTTTTTTTTTATTAATTCTGAATTTCATTGTAATTTTGTTTCCTGCTCTTCTTTTAGGTTAAATCAATTTCAAGATTTCCCAACCCAAGCACCTCTTCTTCTCCGCCCACCACCATGAACGTGTCCAGTCTCAGCAGGTGTTTCCTGGTTAATTTACCGCCGTTACCAAAAACCAATTCCACCAGCAGCATCACGTCTCCCTGGTTCTCCACCATTTTCTGCATCATTGGCCTCAGCTCCAATCTCTTTGCATTGTTCGTCCTTCTGAATGCCTACCAACGGACCCAGAGCAGCTCCCGATCTTCTTTCCTCATCTTTCTTTCTGGTCTTGTGGTGACGGATTTCTTGGGCCTGCTGGTGACCGGAGCAATTGTTGTGACGTACCACTTTATGCACTTTAGTTGGGAAACAGTGGACCCCTGGTGCAATCTCTGCAACTATATGGGCATCTCGATGGTCTTTTTTGGGTTGAGCCCGCTGCTTCTGGGAGCCACCATGGCAGTGGAGCGCTACATGGGAATTAACCGACCATTCTCCAGGTCGACCAGCACCTCAAAGCAGCGTGCTGTGCTTACTGTGGGTCTGGTTTGGGCTTTCGCCCTCTTCATTGGCCTCCTGCCCATATTTGGATTGGGCCGCTATGAACTGCACTACCCAAAATCGTGGTGCTTTTTCCGCATTGCGTCTGAGGCTACGGATTTGGCCTTCTCCTTAACGTTCTCCATGGTGGGGCTCCTCTCTGTCGTGATGTCCTTCATCCTTAACACAATCAGCGTGGTGACACTCTTCAGGGTGTGTTGCAATCGTGACACAGTGCAGAGGAGACGCGATCACGAAGTCGAGATGATGGTGCAGCTCGTGGGAATCATGGTGATTGCATCTGTCTGTTGGAGTCCAATGCTGGTGAGTGCTGTCCATGTTGATGATCACTTGAGACCAGGGTGCAGCAGAGTTGTGTGAGCAAACCCACTCGGTCCACCAAGCTAATTTGGTAACCTGGGGCCTCATGTATAAACGGTGCGTACGCACAGAAATGTTGCGTACGAACCTTTCCACGCTCAAATCACGATGTATAAAACCTACACTTGGCGTAAAGCCACGCACATTTCCACGGTAACTCATACCTTGGCGTACGCAATTTCTCCGCTCGGTTTTGCAGACTGGCAGCACCCAGCGTCAAAGCAGTGCTACTGTTCCTGTGTGGTTACTCTTTCTTAGATCCACATACACGGCAGCGGCTTTATCAAATACACTGAAATTAACCGCATATCGTTCATAAATTTAATGCATCTGATTGTAATTAACCTGTAACAATATAATGGTCCACAGAATGGTCAAACTACTGTTCCTGTGTGCTCACCCTTTCTTTCTTAGCTCCACATTCCTGACGCGGCTTTATAAATACACTGAAATTAACTGCATATTGTTTATTAGTGTAATGCATCTGATTGTAATTAACCTGTAGCAATATAATGGTCCAGGGAATAGCCATAGTATTCCAAATACCAGAACTGCTTTAGCGTTGTTACTCTCACTGCATCTTCTTCTTCTTTCAGCTGCTCCCGTTAGGTGTTGCCAC
Organism: Erpetoichthys calabaricus; assembly: GCF_900747795.2. Lineage (NCBI taxonomy): Eukaryota > Metazoa > Chordata > Cladistia > Polypteriformes > Polypteridae > Erpetoichthys > Erpetoichthys calabaricus. Next base: position 157,810,364 of record NC_041405.2, read on the forward strand.
AGCAGATCATCTTTTTCCATATTACTCTCACTGCACCACTCGGAGTATTTATATCACTGTATCTGAGTGAGGAATCACAGCAGCAGCTGATCGGAAAGAGAATTATCGGTGTACAGTTTCAAGTACACACTACCTCAACCACGGCAAAAAGCGCCAAAGCCTTTCCTGTACGGACCTCGCGTTTCAGAAACAGTTTCATCCCAAGAACTATAAACGCACTCAATCAGTCCATCAAGTGCTCCTTGTAGAACTGTTTACTTATAAGTACAATCACCTCACTGTAAACTTACACTACAGTTATAATATTGCACAACCTGCGCTACTTTATAAAGCGCGTATAATGACAATATCATTTTTAAGATGAAATGCAGCAAAATATGTTGCTTATAGTATATAGATAAAACTTTAACTTCATTTAAATAATCTGTATTGTTAATAATTAAACATGTGAGGACACGGTGCCGCAGCGTATAGCTAGTTCAAGGATAGCTCCTGCCTTGCGCTGTATTCTTGCTGGTGCTGACGCGACACTGGAAGGATAGACGAATAGAATAATTAAACATGTACTACCAAGATATTTCAATGTTCCTTAAAAGTTTTGAAGAATCGGCGTTCTAAGCTTACAAATGGCTTAACGTCTATTACAGAGCTGATTGTGTGGTGATTGGAGAAAGAAAAGTAAGGACAGGAATTGGAGGTTAGTACGTTTGAAAGAGTCAGTACTTCTATAATAAATTATTTCATCGAAGGTCGCACATGGCGCAGCAAGCCTCTTGCGTGAGACATGACCAATCACTGCACCACCGTGTTCCCATGTTTAATAACATGCTTTCATTCCTATCATCATGAAAAAGATATCACGTATACATCTCAGTATTTTAATTATTCAGAGAGCTGTAATATCACGAATGTAATGGATTCTGTGTCCTGTCGGAGAAAGAGAAAGAACGGAAGCACATAGTGATTCACACACACAGAGCACATAGATGATCAAACATACAAAAAAGCATTTAACGTGCTACTTGAGAAACTAGTAAAATAAACGATTTTAAGATGAAGTTTATGATGTTCTACTTTAATGGCAAAATAAACTACGTGATTAAAGTGGAAATTTCGAGATTAAAGTTGACATTTCGTGCTTTTTTCCCACTGTGTGCCTATGTTTTTTGTTTGTACCCTAATAAGCTTTCATGTGACACTCAGACGGTGGGCTACGACTCGCCTTTTCACGGCGACTTTGATATGTGATTTCTTTTTTATTTCGAGCACTGTGCCACTTTGTGAATTTGATCTTTCAAGTTTTTCCGACACTCTGTCACTTGATCAACTTCCTTTTGTTGATTATACCACTGTTTAAACTAACAAATAGTACGTTTTTCCTTTGCCTCCACTTGGTATTCGCTGAAATTCTTATATTTTCCCCTGTGCTTTTCCCATTGTCTTTTCACAGAAGACTATTTATATTGATTTGCATATTCAAAGAGGCGTAATTCTGGGAGGAGTTGGGACGGGACAGAAGGCGCGTGCACGTGTGTTACTTTTCACGCTGATCGGGATTTATGTAGTGGAAGAACGTGAAAGTATGCGTGCGCACAGATTCCTGCATCTGGATTTTTCTGTGCGTACGCACAATCCCGCTTTTGTGCTTACGCCATGTTATAGTGTGTTATTAGTTTCAGTGTATTTATAACACCGCGTCAGGAATGTGGAGCTAAGAAAGAAAGGGTGACCACACAGGAACAGTAGCACTGCTTTGACGCTGGGTGCCGCCAGTCTGCAAAACCGAGCGGAGAAATTGCGTACGCCAAGGTATGAGGTACCGTGGAAATGCGCGTGGCTTTACGCCAAGTTTAGGTGTTATACATCGCGATTTGAGCGTGGAAAGGATCGTACTCAACATTTCTGTGCGTACGCACCGTTTATACATGAGGCCCCTGATGTTTCAGGTTCTCCAGTCATTCTACAGACCTCTGTTCTCAGACTGCAGTGATATAGTTAGGGACTGGTGAGAAAGGGAAGGGGATAGAATCAGGTGTGAACGATGGGGGGCTCTCCTGACCTGAGTCAATAACGAGAATAAACAACAAGAACATAACAAGTTAGAGAAACAAAAGGAAGGGTAAACAGGGGGTGTGACAGAAAGACCCCAAAAAGAAAAGAGGTCTTAATGTGAGGTTTGGAAATTAGATAGATAGATAGACAGATAGATAGCGTAGTCGGCAGGATTAGATAGATAGATAGATAGATAGATAGATAGATAGATAGATAGATAGATAGATAGATAGATAGATAGATAGATAGATAGATAGATAGATAGATAGATAGATAGATAGATAGATAGATAGATAGATAGATAGATAGATAGATAGCATTAAATAAAACATACATTAGCAGGATGGTTTGTAAAAATGTTTTCACTCATGAGGTGAAGCTGCAGGCCAGTTTTTGACTTTCAGGCTAAAATTAGGACATCACAGCAGCTTCATCTACTTGGATTTCCTTCCTGACCGGAATGGTTTATGACAGAGATGTGAGCCTTACAGCCTCCTCGCCACTTTGTATTCAAGGAACACGGCCTGCTTGGGCCCCACTGATAAGCGTGAGGCTGCTCCTTTATCTGAGCTGAGCAGAGTGCGGTGGGATCACTTAACCCCTCATTCCCCAGTCTTTCTTCAGCTTTGTGTGAGCTGGTTTAACCTTAACCTTCAATCAGTGGTGACTGAGTCAGACATGCAAGTGTAATTTAAATATCTCCAACTGTATACGAGGCTGAGAGCCAATTAGTGGTGGCATCCACTCATGCTTCAGATGTTCTGTTAAAATTTACGTTGACTTGTGTACTGCTGTGTGTGAACTGTTTAATCTGAGTTTCAAATGGTTATCTCGAAAGATGCTAACAACCCTTGGGTGCTGCTTCTGATTATTCAATTACTTTGATATTAAAAAAGTCATTATATCACAAGAAGGACAATTATATGAGATAGGCACCATATATTAGAGGGACAAACCGAAAGGTAAGCTTCTATATGATAGATAGATAGTGTAGTTGGCAGGATTCGATAGATAGATAGATAGATAGATAGATAGATAGATAGATAGATAGATAGATAGATAGATAGATAGATAGATAGATAGATAGATGTGAAAGGCACTATATAATATAATATAATAGATAGATAGATGTGAAAGGCACTATATAATATAATATAATAGATAGATAGATGTGAAAGGCACTATATAATATAATATAATATAATAGATAGATGTGAAAGGCACTATATAATATGATATAATAGATAGATAGATAGATAGATGTGAAAGGCACTGTATAATAGATAGATAGATCGATAGATGTGATAGGCACTATATAATAAATAAAAAGATGTGGGGGCAGCAAGATCGTGCAGTGGTAGCGCTGCTGCCTCGCAGTAAGGAGACCCAGGTTCGTTTCCTGGGTCCTCCCTGTGTGGAGTTTGCATGTTCTCCCCTTGTCTGCGTGGGTTTCCTCCGGGTGCTCCGGTTTCCTTCAATAGTCCAATGACATGCTGGTTAGGTGTATTGGCGATCCTAAAATGTCCCTAGTGCGTGCTTGGGTGCCCTGCCCAGGGTTTTTTCCTGCCTTGTGCCCTGTGTTGGCTGGGATTGGCTCCAGATGACCCCCGTGACCCTGTAGTAAGGATATAGCGTGTTGGATAATAGATGGATGCATATAGATGTGAAAGGCACTATATAATATAATAGATTGATAGATGTGAAAGGCACTATATAATAGATAGATAGATAGATAGATAGATAGATAGATAGATAGATAGATAGATAGATAGATAGATAGATAGATAGATAGATAGATAGATAGGGCCAGGCCAGGTGTCATCTACCAGTGATGGGTCTTTGCTGCGGAGTAAACCAAAGAGACAGCTGGTGGCAGCGCCCCCTCCTGCCCAACAGTGGTATCGTTCAGGTTACCTGAGCCCTTTAGAAGGTCCCTAATTGCAAATGTGTGACAGCAATCATTACGGAAACCGAAGTTTGGTTTCCTTTTTCATTAAACAACAATAATAAGTACCCGCCACATTTCTAATTTCCATCTATTCTTATAATATAACTTTTATTTGAGTTCTCTTCACATGGTCCTATTTTACTTTTACTCAAGCCACTTTCCAGACAGGTAACTCTGTTTTTTACTCAGATTTGATTGTTTGGTACTTCATACAACACAGCCAATGATCTACACCCACTTTGCCAAGGATTAACAAATTAAAACACGTTACCTGCTAGAGCCCACCCCCAAACTTTGACAGAATTCAAGTTGTATTTCATGTTCTGTGCTGTGTAACTGAAATAAATTAATTTAAACTAAGAAAGAAGTAAATATATAAAGAAACTAGCAACAAAATGTCCATTTTCTGACACATTTTTTTTTATTTTTTATTTTTTATATTAGAGAAGTGAAAATCATGAATAATAACAATAAACAGCAGGCAAGTAAATTATAATATGGCAATAATACCCCCCCCCCCCCCAACACACACACACGTAGCACATTTAATCATTTTTACCTCACATATAATAATGCTAATATTTATTTATTTATTTGTTTGTTTGTTTGTTTGTTTATTTAAAGTAATAAGCCATACATTCTTGAAAACACTGAGGTGTAATGAAAAAAAAATAAACAAAACCTTCAGTTTACTTGTATTTTAAACAGGTTGTTGTTTATCAGCTGCCCGTCTGCTCACAGCTGCAGCTCCCGTCTTCTGAGACTTTACTTTAAATGTCGTTTTGTAATTGTTTGTTAATTTAGCAGTTTCCTGATAAACACTCCAACTCTCTGTACATTTTTAGAAGTTGTTTTGAATGAAACTGTCTGCTAAATAAATAATAATAATGAGGAGGAAATACTTCAAGACCTTAGCATTGAGTGCATTCAGTTGTTTCATTTGCAAAACACGCGGTGACTCACAGAGCCTCAGTTTATGTAAAGGAGTGACGTGGAAGGACAGCCGGTCTTCTGGTCCAGAGAAGTAAAAAGAAGCGCGGCTGGGAAAAAGAAAGTTTGCATTTAGTGAATTTGATGAGTCATAAAGCGGGTTTCTTATGTGCATTAAAAATAGAAATCTCCGCTCAAACTCACAAACAGCAAGAAAGTCACAATAAACACCCTAGGAGTGTGTCGTGAGCCGTGAAAAGTCATCATGGAGGGTCTGCAATATCTGCGATTTTGCACTGACACGTTTGCAATGTGGTGGGTTTTACAGCAGGATGAAGTACTAAGTAGAGAGCTCTGAGAGTGCATTTTAAAATAAATGGAAATGCGTTTATGAAACTGTGTTAAAATTACAGACATCTGAAAATCCATCTTCTTTACCCAAGATATCTATGATAGATAGATACATAGATAGATAGACATGAAAGGCACTATATGATAGATGTATAGATAGATAGATGTGAAAAGCACTATAATAGATAGATAGATAGATAGATAGATAGATAGATAGATAGATAGATAGATAGATAGATAGATAGATAGATAGATAGATAGATAGATAGATAGATAGATAGATAGATAGATAGATAGATAGATAGATAGATATGAAAGGCACTATATGATAGATAGATAGATAGATAGATAGATAGATAGATAGATAGATAGATAGATAGATAGATAGATAGATAGATAGATAGATAGATAGATAGATAGATGTGAAAGGCACTATATAATACATCAAAATTTCATTTCATACATTTGGCCTGCAACTTCAGAAGCCAGAGTTTACAGAAAGGGAGCTGCAGCTCACCCGGGCCTCCCCATCTTCTGCGTCATCTCTCAGCCAGGGTTCTGGATCAAATGCTCATTTTGTGTCTTTGTTGTTCATTTCTGATTTATTTGTACGGGTTAGTATTCTTTTGTTTATGAGTTACGATATTCTGTATATCTGTGTTTTGTGGGTGGTCCCCCTAAAATGTGGAGCCACCTGCCAGTCACTGCCAGGTACCACCCTCAGCCCTTTAAATCCTCCCACAGTTCCCGGCTGTTCATTTCCAATGCGCTCCGGAGTTGGTGAGTCTTTTGTGTCTTTGGCTGTGGCTTAGTATTTGTGTGAATTTGTGATATTTTTTGAACATGTTGAACCTGTGAACCCCTCAAGTGGGCCTTTTAGGAAGTGGTTTTGAGACTCGCAGGCTTCGGAACTCCTATTTCGTGACACTCTATCTTGGACTTTACTGGCTCGACTCTAAGGATTCTCCTTAAAAGTCACAAACTTTCTCAGACGGCCATAAAACAGAAGTCAGAATAACAAGTCGGTGTAAAAATATCTCGTGTGTATAACCCCAGCGCTCCGCCGCCAAAATTCCTAAAGTCTCCTGGGAAGTGTGTGGCTTGTTGTTGTGGGGGTTTGTCGGGGTGGAGGGGCTGCCGTGTGTTAATCTGCACTTTGACTGCTTTTATACAAATTCTCATTACAACTTGCATCTCCTGTATTTGATGCACATGTGAACCCAGAAAACGGTTTACCTGGTGGGCTTCTTATATTTCATAATCGATGCAACACAACACAAGTTATCCCTTTCGGCCCTGACATCCTATTACTAGTACATACTGTATATGCAGCCATTTTTGTAAAGCACAGGTACGTTTGCAGCCATTGGAGCTGGGCACGCTACAATGAACGCAGAATGGAGAGAGGTGGCAGTTGCTTTGGGTGCCGCCTGGTGGCATACAGTCCGCAAAACAAGAAAGTGAAAAATGGACCACATAGTAAGTTAGCTCCACTTTCAATTTTATTTTCCTCAAGAAGATGGAAGTATTTGGCAGCTATTGTACAGTGTGAGATATGGCCAGCCGTTCATACCCCCAGGCCATCAGATGGAGCCCTCCCTGCAACATGGAGGTGCCCCGAATTCCAGAAGGGCCTCATGGACAGTGGAGTTTTAATGCACAGCCCTGCTGGATACCATGGGGGCCGCCAGGAGTCGCTGCAGGGAGGCCCAGGGATTTATATTTTCCGTATAGCCCAGAAGTATTTCCAAGTCACAGGAACGGAAGAAATGATATACTTCCGGGCTGAAGAAAAAAGAGAAGTTTTCACCTGACCCGGAAGTGCTGGATAATCACATGGACTGAGGGCTCAGAAGCACTTCCGGGTTGAGGACTATAAAGGACTGTGGGAAATCCCAGATGGATTGAGCTGAGCTGGGTGGAAGGGTGGCAATGCGTCTGGGAGAGTGGAGGATTGTGATTATTGATTTATAAAGTATTGTGGAGTGGAGGGTGCTTTGTGCACACTTATTATTATAATAAATTCATTTTGGACTTTTATCTGGTGTCTGACATCTGGTCTGAGGGTTCAAGGGGTCGACAGTGCTTCTATATTGTCACAACAGTCATATGAAAAAGTTTGGGACCCCCTCTCAGCCTGCATCATAATTGACTCTCCTTTCAACAGTAAAGATATCAGTGGTATGTCCTTCATTTCCTAGGAACATCTGAGTACTGCGGTGTTTTCAGAACAAAGATTTTTAGTGACGCAGTATTTAGTTGTAGGAAATGAAATCAAATGTGAAAAACTGGCTGTGCACAAATGTGGGTCCCCTTGTCATTGTGCTGATTTGAATGCCTGTCACTGCTCAATGCTGATTACTTGGTGTGATGAGCTCATTAAGCCTTGAACTTCATAGACAGGTGTGTCCATCATGAGATATAAAGGGATTTAAGGTGGTCAATTACAAGTTGTGCTTCCTTCCCTTTGACTCTCCTCTGAAGAGTGACAGCATGGGATCCTCAAAGCAACTCTCCAAAGATCTGAAAACAAAGATTGTTGAGTCTCCTAGTTTAGGGGAAGGCTACAAAAAGCCATCTCAGAGGTCTAAACTGTCAGTTTCTGTAACTGTAAGGAACGGAATCAGGAAATGGAAGGCCACAGGCACAGTTGCTGTTAAACCAGCAGGTCTGTCAGGCCAAGAAAAATACAGGAGCGGCATAAGAGCAGGATTGTGAGAATGGTGACAGACAACCCACAGATCACCTCCAAAGACCTGCAAGAACATCTGGCTGCAGATAGTGTATCTGTACATCGTTCTACAATTCAGAACATCTGTATGGTAGGGTGATGAGACAGAAGCCCTTTCTGCACTCACGCCACAAACAGAGTCGCTTGTTGTATGCCAATGCTCATTTAGACAAGTCAGATTCATTTGGGAACAAAGTGCTTTGGACTGATGAGACACAAATTGAGTTATTTGGTCAGAACAAAAAGCGCTTTGCATGGCGGAAGAAGAACACGGCATTCCAAGAAAAACACCTGCTACCTACTGTCAAATTTGGTGGAGGTTCCATCATGCTGTGGGGCTGTGTGGCCAGTTCAGGGACTGGGGCCCTTGTTAAAGTCGAGGGTCGGATGAATTCAACCCAATATCAACAAATTCTTCAGGATAATGTTCAAGCATCAGTCACAAAGTTGAAGTTACACAGGAGTTGGATATTCCAACAAGACAATGACCCAAAACACAGTTGGAAATCTACAAAGGCATTCATGCAGAGGGAGAAGTACAATGTTCTGGAATGGCCGTCACAGTCCCCTGACTTGAATATCAGTGAAAATCTATGGGATGATTTGAAGCAGGCTGTCCATCAAATTGAACTGAACTGGAGAGATTTTGTATGAAGAATGGTGAACAAGACCTCCATCCAGAATCAGACACTCATCAGAGGCTATAGGAGGACAGCGTCTAGAGGCTGTTACATTTACAAAAGGAGGCTCAACTAAGTATTGATGTCATATCTCTGTTGGGGTGCCCACATTTATGCACCTGTCTAATTTTGTTATGATGCATATTGCATATTTTCTGTTAATCCAATAAACTTAATGTCACTGCTGTAATCCTACTGTGTCCATAAGGCATGTCAGATATTAAAAGGAAGTTGCTGCTTTGAAAGCTCAGCCAATGAGAAACAAAATTCCAAAGAATTAAGAAGGGCTCCCAAACTTTTTCATATGACTGTATAATAATACTGATCAATTTTTTTTTTTGTTTTTTCATTTTTGACCTTCCTAGACACCCACAAGGTAGAATATCTCACAACATAATTTTTCCCATAAAAAACAGAAAATACAGGACAGAAAGGGTTAACACAAACAGATGTTTACAATTAGATAAAGAGAGCCCACCTTTGCCCAGCTGGCACCTTGTAGCCTCCCCTTGTGTATGATCGCCCCGTGCCTCCTAAACTTGAAGAAACACACACAGGCAACATTACACACAACGGGTCAAAGTGTGAGTGTGAACTGGATTAAGCTGCTCATTGGCTCAGTTTTGAAGCCGCTCGATTCGCTTCAGGGTCATTGGGGGAGGAGCCTATCTGGGTGGCACTGGGCGAGAGGCAGGAAGTGGTACAAGATCAAGTATTAGTCCACTGCAGGGCTCACTCCTCTGCACACCCACACTTGCACTGGAGCTGCTTTGAAATCGCCAGTCAACCCACCCTTTGGAGATGTGGGAGGAAGGCTGGTGGAACTGAAGGAAAGTCCATTACAGAGCACACTCACACCTGGAGCCGATTTGGAACTGCCAAGTAAAGGATACGTTTGGTATTTTTCTAGGGGAGGTTAGTTCTACACAATCATGGTGTACAAGTAAGGCGCCTCAATGCCCATGATGCACCAACATGGCGCATTGACATACTCTCTACATCACGGACCATCCCAGGATCCCAAATTTGAACCTGTGCTCTGTAAAAATAGGATGTTATTTGATTTGGATTATTAAAGCTATATGGGATACTGTAGTGAACCTAAATTCAGAGAGATTACCCCACAACACTCCAGAGAAATGCACGATACATGAGACTCGGTGCTGCAGTCAACACCTACATTGTTCTACGGTAAACTCTTTTTATTTGTAAGTCGGGAAAGCTCTCATTAAAATATCAATAGAAAATACAGTACGGTACTGGCAGCACAATTGCTTTGTATACAAGAGACATGAGATCTGAACATTGCAAGCAGGAAGCTGTTGCCTCATCCGTCTCTCTTACGGGGAATTCTGAACTCTGTTATAACGTATCGGACCCAGAATGTAAAAGCCAGGGGTGGTCAGTGCCGATCCTGGGGAGCCACACTGGTTTTCTTAGTTAGTGACTAGTTTTGGCTACTCATTAACTTCATTTAATTTATTTGCTGTTTAAGATGCAGACCCTTTAAATCAGGGCTAAGCAATGTTGGTGGTCCTGGAGGGCTGCAGTGGCTTTGGGTTTTTGTTCCAACTCAATTGCTTTCTGAGAAATCATTCAGTGCTGATGAGGACCTTATTGCTCAAGTGACATTTTTCTGCTTCATTTTAGTGGTCTCGCTGGTAGAGATTTTGAACACTGAATGGGTTATTTTGGTCTTAAACAGCTGCAGTCATTGATTTAATGGCTCCTTATTAGCAAAAAGACAAAAGAACTGGCATTTCTCCATCTAGCTTGTTTCCATTTCCACCTGGATATAGTCATTACTCACAATTTGGATTAATTAAATACTCAGAAGGAAAGTGAAGAGAATGCGAACAACTGTAGATTACTAATCCATTTCAGGGTTCTAATGACTTAGATAGATAGATAGAGTGAAAGGCACTATATGATAGATAGATAGATAGATAGATAGATAGATAGATAGATAGATAGATAGATAGATAGATAGATAGATAGATAGATAGATAGATAGATATGGAAGGCATTATATAATAGATAGATTGATATAGACTTGAAAGGCACTATATGATAGATAGATAGATAGATAGATAGATAGATAGATAGATAGATAGATAGATAGATATGGAAGGCATTATATAATAGATAGATAGATTGATATAGACTTGAAAGGCACTATATGATAGATAGATAGATAGATAGATAGATAGATAGATAGATAGATAGATAGATAGATAGATAGATAGATAGATAGATAGATAGATAGATAGATAGATAGATAGATAGATAGATAGATAGATAGATATGGAAGGCATTATATAATAGATAGATTGATATAGACTTGCTTGAAAGGCACTATATGATAGATAGATAGATAGATAGATAGATATGGAAGGCATTATATAATAGATAGATAGATTGATATAGACTTGAAAGGCACTATATGACAGACAGACAGACAGACAGACAGACAGACAGACAGACAGACAGACAGACAGATAGATAGATAGATAGATAGATACTTTATTAATCCCAAGGGGAAATTCACAATCTTACAATACAATCTATTTTTGTATAGCCCAAAATCACACAAGAAGTGCCGCAATGGGCTTTAACAGGCCCTGCCTCTTGACAGCCCCCCCTCCCGGCCTTGACTCCCTAAGAAGACAAGGAAAAACCTCCCAAAAAAAAAATGGAAGAAACCTCGGGAAAGGCAGTTCAAAGAGAGACCCCTTTCCAGGTAGGTTGGGCGTGCAGCGGGTGTCATAAAAAGGGGGTCAATACAATACAACACAATACAATACAAAGAACAGGGCGGAGTGGTGGCTCTGAGGCTAAGGATCTCTGCTGGTATCCAGAAGGTTTGCCAGTTTGAATACCCATCACTGCCAAAAGAGGTCCTACTCTGCTGGGCCCTTGAGCAAGACCCTTAACCTATAATTGCTCTTGGGGTGCTGTACAATGGCTGACCCTGCGCTTTGACCCCAAGGGGTATGCGAAAACTAACAAATTCCTACTACAAGAAATTGCATAAGGCGAAATAAAGAACAAGGACCCGGGTTCCCTGCGTGGAGTTTGCATGTTCTCCCCATGTCTACGTGGGTTTCCTCCTACAGTCCAAAAACATGCAGGTTAGGTGGATTGGCGATTCTAAATTGGCCCTAGTGTGTGCTTGGTGTGTTTGTGTGTGTCCTGCGGTGGGTTGGCACCCTGCCCGGGATTGGTTCCTGCCTTGCACCATGTGTTGGCTGGGATTGGCTCCAGCAGACCCCCATGACCCTGTGTTCGGATTCAGCGGGTTGGAAAATGGATGGAAATAAAGAACAAGAACAGAACACAAGTAATCCTCAATACAATACAATCGTAAAATAAAAATATTACAAGTACGGAGCAGAATTCAACAGTAGATGACATCCCATAATTCGATTTGGATTTGTTCAGAGAGTCCTGGAGACCTCGGCTATCAAGCTGTCTTCCCCTATTGGCCATTCCACAGCTGAGTCAGCGCTGGGCCAGCAAATCTGATGAAAGGGCCTGATGATTCCTGTGATCCTCCATCAGAGATGACTTTACCTTAGGCAGGCAAAACAACTTGGCAGGTGGGCAATGGGCATCGAGTGCCACATTTGAGTACCGAGAATAGGTGAGGGTTAGTAACAAATTCTAACTATCATATTACTTATGTTTTAGTGCTAATGACTAACAACAGAGATGGAGTCTGTACAGTTATTCAGCAGCTCTAGTCAGGGTGTGCTAAACTGAAGTCGGGATTTGAAAGCTGAGAGTGAAGGGGCATCTCTTATAATAGTAGGCAGCCCACTCCACAGTTTAGGGGGGGTCCTGTATCTAAAACTAAAACTATTTAACAAATTAGAAGTGGTCTCCCCTCGACTTTCTCATATACTCAGATATGGTGATGGATATTTGAGGAGTAAACCACAAGACAATGATTCTATTTTTATATTATGTACATTAAAGAACCCATCCGTACATCCGTTATCCAACCCACTATATACTAACTACAGGGTCACGGGGTTCTGCTGGAGCCAATCCAGGCCAACACATGGTGCAAGGCAGGAAACAAACCCCGGGCAGGGTGCCAGCCCACCGCAGGGCACACACACCCACACAGCAAGCCCAATTTAGAGTCGCCAATCCACCTAACCTGCATGTCTTTGGTCTGTGTGAGGAAACCCACGCAGACACCGGGAGAACATGCAAGCTCCACGCAGGGAAGAACCGGGAAGCGAACCCAGGTCTACTTATTGTGAGGCAGCAGCGCTACCACTGCACCACCGTGCTGCCCACATTAAACAACCATCAACAACAAATCAAATCAAATTAACAATACATTGAACAATTATTATAAAAGTAAAGTTGAATAAATTGGACTCTGCAGCTTCATGAATAAAAGGTAAAGTACCACTTCCGGTTAGCGGAAATAGCTGAAAAGTGGATAGAAATGTACATTTTGTACCTAATTCTTGTGTGTAAAATTTGGTTGACTTACAGTAAGTGAAAGCGTACTCAGGTTATCGTGTTTACACACTGTAACAAAGGCGCTATATTTTGTGCCCGACCCGGCACAGATGCACACGGAGGCACACGTATAACACAAAGAAAGTTTTATTTTCTTCACCTGTGGGGCACGTCTTCCCCGTGACCCCCACAGGCACAACACAGTCCCCAGTACAAATAAAGCATCCAAAACACACTCTTCTCCTTTCTTCTTCTTCTTCCACCACTTGTCCTCCTCCTCCTCCCGACTCTGGCCATTGAGTGGTGGTTGCTGGGCTCTTTTATAGTCTCACTCCGATGTGCTCCAGGTGGTTGATTGCCGAGTTCTGGCTGCACTTCCGGGTGTGGTGAATACGCTGTCCATAAAGGCTCAGGAGTTCCAGCTGCAGCACCCCCTGGCGGAGCCTGCAGGACCCAACTGGGCTACACCCAACTCCAATTCCCATGGAGCCCTGCGGGAATCCGAGGCACGCGCTCCAAACCAGAGAGGGCGGCCATCTAGCATCCAGGGGGAAGTATTGCACCATCCAGGGCTGCTCCCCCTGAATACACAGGGAAGGGGCGTCCCGGCCAGGGTCGTGCCACAACACACACACACACACAGACATAATTCCAAATATGGTATTTTTGGATTCGGGGAAGTCTAAAACGTTGAGATTCATCAAAAATTTTGAAATGGAATTTTTGGAGGATTCCAATACTAACCCCATTCTTCGTATATGAGAAAATCAGGGAGGTCTAAACCATCGAGATTCATCAAAATCTCGATATCGAATCTTTGGACGATTCCAATACTTTCCCTATACTTCGTATATGAGAAAGTTAAAAAAAAAACTATTCAACTGCATAAGAGGGAGTATCCAGCAGGGGGCGCTCTTTCTCCCCTGGGGATGTGTTTCTCGATGCAGAACTGACTAGAACCGATACCAATCCCTTTAGCACCCATGGCGGAAAATAAATACAAGAGAGAAATCCGGTTCAAAAAGAGATATATGTATTAAACTTGCTTTAAAAGGTAACATTCATTCCCAGAATACATTGCATAATCCTGTATACAGACATAGTCAGGCCTGAGAGAAGCAAAGGGACATCGCAGCCAAGTGGGAGAACGCTGACACACGGATGTCCCATCCAGCAGCGAGGAATGTCGGTGGCACAGTGAGACGCTTCTCTATTGGTATTATTACTATTATTTTTAGAGAGAAAACATTCTGCCATATTTTATCATCCTCAACTTCACTATGGGATGTTCTATTCCCCTTTGGTTTCATAATTCAATATCGCAGGTTATGAATGATGCCCGTCCTCATACCCCTGTGCCCCTCTTATAATACTTTCAAATATTTATTTGTCTAAACTTACTATACATGCCTTGTCTAACCCAGTGGCTTGTAGATAGAGTCTTTGTAGATTTCTCTCCGAAGCGGATTCTTCATTAAGTGATGTGGCGGTCACAGGAACTAAACAGTCTGATGGCCGTCACAGAGCGAGGAGATGAACACACACACGGTGACTTTTCCATTCAGCACAGGGACACTTCTCGTCCTGCACTTGATACAGCAGTCAGTCATCAGAGTCCAGAGGGAGTTTGGGAAATGCATGACATGCAGCTCCTACGTTACGTATGTACGTCATAAAGTTGCTCCTCCGTCGCTAAGACGTGTCATTTTCTGGAAGCTCAGGTGTTTGGATGAGCCTCTATGTATTGTCCGTTTTTTTGCTGCTGCTCTGAGGGGTGAAGGCGTATAATCATTCCACGTCCCGATAATTCCAAGGGATTGGTGCACCTTCTTGTGTGGATCCTTCTGACATTTCCACACGTGGCATCCCTACCAGGAATTGTTCCTAAAGGCCTACCCTCCAGGATGGAATATACAGGCTGCTGCCATCCTGAACCTGACCACCCTTATTTGGAGAATTTCTGCCCTTTACTGGGCCATGAGGCCCGTCCTCGCAAGATCAAAATTCATCCCGGGCTGGGATGCCATCTTCACGTCGTCACTTTATATTGTTTGTGTCTGTTGGGTGACAAGCAGACACTTGAACTCCACACAGACAGTGGCTAACCGCTGTGCCGCCTTGGGCATGGCCCATATGGTATAATTTATTTTTTATAAAGTGTTAAAATTTTATAACTAAAAACATGTTTTTTTAGAAGCAAATCATAAGTCTCAAATTGTTTTGTGGTTCAGGAGGAACACGCCATGCTTGGAAAAAAAACAATTTTATTGTACTCAGTTTGGGACCTGAGTGTGTTCTTCTGAACTGGCCGCACTGGGTGACTGGAGTGATGACACAAAGACAAGCGTTGTGACAAGAAAGAGGAGGAGAACTGCCATCCCGTTCTAGTGCCAATCACTAAATGTAGACTACCTACCAGGATAAAGAAGGTGCAAAGACATTGACATAGAAACGTTAATATGCTGCAATTCAGCAAAACAAAACAGAACAGAAACAACATACTTTTATAAAGAAATAATCCACTTGAATAAAAGGATAAGTGTCTCACTATCTGTGTATGTTGCTATGTCTCTGTCATTCCAACAGGTGGCGCATCACAAACATCTGCAGTAACAAAATTCAGTGCATTTGTCATTCCGACTGAAAGAACATCACAAAACATTAACGATGCTTTTATGAATTCCATACCAAATGGCACATAACAGAGTCATATGCGATACAGTAATTATTCAAAACAAATGGTGCATGACAAAAATTTGTAGTTTTATATATGTGTATATACAGGGTAGCCCATATTTATGTATATTATTGAAAAGGCGTTATTGTCAAGAAAGTACCAATGTTATTATCAAGTAACATGATGGAACATGAACATTAGAACCTTAAATGTGTTTTCATCCTCTGTTCTCCATGGCGTGGTCCACCAATGTGCCATCCAGATCAATACGTGCCTGAAGAAGAACCCAGCTTTGAAAGGCATTCGTCACAAGAGCTGTGTTGGCATCGGTACACACACTCCTGGGCCTACTTGCTCCCTTTGCTTGCTGATGTCGAATTTTGTGTTTATTATTATGATGGTTGGCACACTAGGGCCACTGCCTCCAAACTCAACTGCCATCCTCCGTTTCACCACCGCATAGTTGTTTGTTGCAAAGTATAAAAGCACACAACTTACACGCTGCTCTAGCGACAATCGATTCACCGTCATTCTGTATTGGAACACAGCAGGGGTTGCCCGTTCCAAGACATCGTTACTACCATTGTCAGGCTACACAGTGATGCCATTTTCAATACTTTTTGCGCAGTAGTTTAAATGTTACAGCCTGTGAAACGTCATATACGTAAATATAGGCCACCCTGTATGTATATATATATATATATATATATATATATATATATATATATACTGCGGTGGGTTGGCACCCTGCCCAGGATTGTTTCCTGCCTTGTGCCCTGTGTTGGCTGGGATTGGCTCCAGCAGACCCCCGTGACCCTGTGTTCGGATTCAGCGGGTTGGAAAATGGATGGATGGATGGATGGATATATATATATATATATACAGTAATCCCTCACTTATCGCGGGAGATAGGTTCCAAGGCCGACCGCAATAACTGAATTTCCGCGAAGTAGGGACACCATATTTATTTAATTATTTAACGTGTATTTGGACGTTTTTAAACCCTCCCTGTATTGTTTACAACCCATCCTTTACTCTATTAAAAACAGGGACAACTGCTAAGCAATATGAAATCGGTAGATAAGTTTACACTTACTGTATAGCGAAGTACACGTAGCTATATATGACATGATGATGGTGATGAATATGCTGCGCAGTAAAAATGATGACGATGAAGGTGATAATCCCCTGAATGCAGTAGCAAGAGCACATTAATGGTGAATGAGTGAGATGAGACTTCCTGGTTAATGCAGCACTCCGTCGCTGAGCCAATCAGCAGCACACAGGAACTTAACTGCGTGCTCTGATTGGGTAGCTTCTCAGCCATCCGCCAATAGCATCTCTTGTATGAAATCAACTGGGCAAACTAACTGAGGAAGCAAATACCAGAAGTAAAAAGACCGATTGTCCGCAGAAACCCACGAAGCAGCGAAAAATCCGCATTATATATTTAGATATGCTTACATATAAAATCCGCAAAGTCGTGAATCCGCGAAAAGTGAACCGCGAAGTAGCGAGGGATTACTGTATATATATATATATATATATATATATATATATATATATATATATACATCTTATATATAAACTTCTATGTGTGGAAGTGTGTGTGCCTGTCTGTCCGGCCCGGAAGTGCAAGGATACAGCACGAAACTTAAAGAGCCAGCAAGGAGGCTTCAAGTTAACAAGTCGGAAGGAGAAAGAAGTACAAGGCTACAGCATGAAGCTGAAAGAAAGCGACTCAAAGTGAGCCAAAGTGAAACCTCCAAGAGGGGAGAGAAACTTGTTGGCCGCTGACAGAGAACGGGGGCGAGCACATCCGCAAAAAACAAAACCTCCAACTCTGCATTTCAATTTTCTTTGTGACGATTTCAATAGTTTCTAGGAATCCGGGCTTTTTATATACAAGTCAAGTCAAGTTGGGGAGCCTGCACTGGTACAGCGTGTTGTCACACCCACCACACAACAAAACAACTCGGAATCCCGGTTGGCAACCCCCCAGGCAGACACACGGTCCAGTCCCACCCTCCGGAAATGACCCTCTGTCTGCCGCAGCCAGGTGTTACGTGGGAGACCCCTTGGCCTGGTACAGCCACTCGGGTCCCCAACAATGAGGATTTTACGAGCCGGATCACCCTCGGGGGAAACGCGCCACATGGCTGTAGTGCCGTAACTGACGCTCCCTCACAATGCAGGTCATGTGCCTCATAGGGCTTAATACAAAATGAAACGTTCAGAAAAAGTTTGCTCACAACGATTGGACCACAAGCAAGGTACGCAAGAGAACTGAGCTGCGTCGGGGACCCACGCTCGCTGTTCTTGCGAGATTACACCACGTTAGCAGCAGCCAATCAGAGCCCAAGAGAATGAAAATCCCTCTGTGATTGGTTGAGTCTACTCTTTCAGCCAATAACGGGCCTTGTAAGAAATCATCTGTGTACTGTAACGCGAAACTCTTTGTCTACCATATTGTACAATGTATGTATATTTAATGATTTACTGTATTGCTTAAATGTTAG
The DNA here is from genome assembly GCF_900747795.2 of Erpetoichthys calabaricus. Taxonomy (NCBI): domain Eukaryota; kingdom Metazoa; phylum Chordata; class Cladistia; order Polypteriformes; family Polypteridae; genus Erpetoichthys; species Erpetoichthys calabaricus. The sequence goes on from NC_041405.2 coordinate 157,828,731, forward strand.
ATATGTTCCACAGAAAAATCCGCGATATAGCGGGGGCGCGATAGCTGAACCGCGATATAGCAGGGGATCACTGTACAATACAAATATTACAAGTACAGAGCAGAATACAACAGTCGATGATATCACATAATAGAATTTGGATTTGTTCAGAGAGTCCTGGAGACCTCGGCCATCAAGCTGCCTCCCCCATTTGGCCATTCCACAGCTGAGCCAGTGCTGGGCCAACCAATCCGATGAAAGGACCCCTCTTTCCCATGATTCCTGTGATCCTCCATTAGGGATGACTTTACCTTAGGCAGGCAAAACAACTTGGTAGGTGGGCCGTGGCACCAAGTACCACATTTGAGTACCAAGAAGAGAAACAGAATAGGTGAGGGTGAGTAACAAATTCTAACTGTCAGGTTACTTATGTTTTAGTGCTAATGACTAACCACAGAGTTGCAGTCTGTACAGTTAATCAGCAGCTCTAGTCAGGTGTTTTGTCTTGGTAGAGTTCTCTATTCCTCTACTTTCCCCTTTTGTATCATTAGTGTGTAGCCTCTTACAGAAGGCCTCATATCTCACAGACTTACCACCGTTTATAAGGTACAAGGGGGCTCCGCCCCCTGCTCGCTTCGCTCGCCTACCCCTGGCGTTGGATATCCTGAAATACATTAGTCGAGCTCGTTCGTTTTGGAGCCGTGCCCGCTTTGCTTGCGTGATTTCAGACGCGTGTTGTAGGCGCCTGCGTTCATTGATTTTATCCAGGCGGGCTCGTGTTTGTATGTCCGTCAGTCGAGCGGATATTCATCTAAAGGAGGCAGTCTAACCTGACCCTTTTGACAACAACGTGTAAACTCATTAGTTGTATTGCCAGTTGTTTCTTCAGGGAAGTTAAGTGAATGACAATGACTGCAAATGACAATCATTAATCCTAATGAATTTTCATTAATAGTGGACTCATTACAGAAGTTGAGATGTTTCGTTTTGGAGCCGTGACTCCTGTGGTTGCGATGTTTGAGAAACGCGTTGTAGGCACCTGCGTTCATTGTTTTTATCCAGGCGGGCTCGTTTTTCGTTTTTGTAGCTCCGTTAGTTGAGTTGGATCGTTTTGGAGCCGTGACCGTGACTCCATTAGTTATCCGTTGTCTACCGTTAATAATATGGATAATTGCACTTACTGTTAATACGGAGCGTTTTCTGTGGTTGTACTGTTAATAATGCATCACTGTAATGTGATTCACATATGCTATATGGTTTGGACGTGTGAGGATGCCGTACGTTTAATACGGAGAGTTCGTTTATTCTTATTACCCGAACCATGCTGTGTAGTGTGGACGTTTAGTTCAGAAGCACGTTGTAGGCACCTGCGCCTTTCGTACTTTCCCGCAGCCTCCATACTATCTTTGTGGACCTTTGGGGCCTCCGTAGCCTGTTCCGTTTGACTCTGGGGTGCAGCGCAGTATCCTCTTTTCTGTGTGGCTGTGTCATTAGTCGTTAGCTTTGGGTGCATTGTTGCTTCATGTCTTATTTACGTTATTTGAGCTCTTTCATTTTTCAGCCGTGACTCCTTCGTTCGCGGTGGATCAGTCTTCGCTTGCGGTTTATGAGACGCGCGCTGTAGACGCCTGCGCACTATGTCTCCTGCGTCCAACGCCGTGTACCTGCGTCCATGCCATCCGGTTTTTATAACTTCTCCCCATCTTCCCTTCTGCATTTATAACCTCAGGCAATTACACAGAGTTAAAAACAAGCAGGAGTTAAATTACACTTTAAATAATGTATTATTGATAATATTCATAAATAAAAAGCAAAGTACAAGTGAATACTGGTAACCATACAACCTGATAAATGCTGATGTGTCGTTTCAGGAGGCACACAGACTTATTTGCTACTTAAAATGTCTCCAGTTAAGGCCTCATTGGTGGTCAGCTTTCTTCAGAACGGGCCGCATGCCCGTCTCAATATGGCTGCCGAGCTGTGCTCTTCGTTGTGTTGTCCTTTTCAGTCCATGGTGCGCCTTCATGATGATGGTGTGAGAGAGAGAGAGAGAGGGAGGAGTAAAGCAAGCAACTTTATAGACTCTCATATCCAAACCCTACAGCCAATAGGGCGTCATGGTACTTAACTCTTTCAGGGCTGATGTCGACTTTTGTCAAAATTCAGTGGTAGAGGACAGTAATCAGCTGTAAACGGCGACAAAACCCGCCCTTATATTTTAGTTCGACTGTCTTTGCTAGAAGGACAGTTACGTAGCTTTGTTGATTCAACCTCGATTCCCTACGCGTGTATGAGTAGCGAAGAGCAAACAACCGCTAAAATGGCATCAACATCTGGCAGGAGACCGAAGCGAATGTGCAAAGCAAAATACTCCATGGACCTTTTACACAATTTTGTTGAATAGGACTCTTACTTGTCGGACTCCGAGTTTGATGCAAGTGATCTGGAGATGGAGATCGAAAACGAAAGTGAGGTACCAGCATCATCTGATCGTTGTCAAGCTGATCGTGGTGCTCAACAATTTCGTGTAGCTGATGTGCCTACAAAAGTATTTGCCTGGGAGGACCACCACTTATGATGACAAAAGGTATAAACCCCCGCCACCGGCACACACCTGCTGTGCGAAGACAGCCAGGCAGCCGGCCCACCATGGTGCAAAGTTCTGCTCAGCCAATGCTGCCAGAGATACTGAACATGCAACAACAGGAGCCACAGCACATAGCAACAGACATTTTATGTTGACTTATGTGTGAAACCATTGCTTTGTGTGCTTTTCAGAAAACTGAGTTTTTTGGAAAAATATTCAGTCCTCAAAGAGTTAATGGCTTCAGGCAACTTTAGACCAATAGAATTCTGGTGCAACACAATGGGTTTCACACCTGACCCCCCAATACCATTCATTAAGGTGAAGCTTGCCAGTTAGGTAGTTGGCCTCCATGCAGGGGTTGATTGAAAGAGTCCTGCAGAGAATCACCGGCCAAACTGGCTTTAGACCCTTCCCTCTGACCCTGTCATAAAATTACAAAGACTGGTGGTGGTGGGTTCTTAACCATCAAACCATTACTGTTCTTATTAATAACGTAACATTAATATTACATTTGCTTTTTCTAAGTTACAAATAAAGACATACAAAATATTTATCAACTGAAGTCATCAACGGTGCTGGAACTGGAAGTGATGTCATCAGGACTGGAAGTGACATCATCATAGGTGCCAGTACCAGAAGTGACGTCATCATAGGCGCTGGAAGCGAGTGGGATTTCCCGTGAATGTTCTGCAGAGGATTGAGAGAGAAAACGTCGAGTGCAGCTCGCCACCCCCTGGTCTGGCGTGGTACTGCTATTATTCAGGCCGTCTAGCTGCCTCCCAGTCGCACGTGTGTGACACGACTTATATACAAAATTTCACACCACAACAAGTGCTTTGGAGCAGCTGTTCAGAATGGGCCTCACTCAGAGCTCAGAGGGCAGACTGGAGACCCTGCCGTACCCCATATGTTGTGGGCTCGATGGAACAGCTCATGTGATGATAGCTGTTGTGGTGGTGGCAATGGTCTGTTTGCAGGGACCAAGCTTGAAGGACATTCGGTTCTGTGTGTCCACCCTCTCCACCGTACTCCATTTCTCCCACTCCTGCCTCGTCCACGCACTCCATTGTTTCTTTCCTCTTTCTCTTTTTCTCTTTTCCTTTATGGTCGCCAAGTTCTTGGACACTTTCTGGAATGTTACTTCTTTCCTCGATTATCATCGATTGTGCTCACCATCTGTTCTCCATTCTGTTTGCGGTTCACATCCACCTCTGGTTTGAACTCCTTCCAGTTGATTCTTTGTAATCCACGCTATGTTTACGTCACATCGCTCCTCTGTCCCACGACTCTTCGCTCTTTGAGATTTTCCCATCGAAATGTTTTTTTTTTTCCACTGCATCCAGTTTCGTTTTCTGTTCTACCATTTATCTGTTCTTATTTGCTTAAATCTTCATACTTTATGCCGGGGGCATAGCTATGGATGGGTCTGGTTGGGCGAAAGGTCCACCTTGATTGATCTTTCCCAATCCATCCTGCAGCATGTTTGTATTTTACTTTGTCTGAAAATGTATTTTTTAAATGATGCCATGTGATCATAACTTTATATTTTTTTAATTATGTAGTGCAATTCAAAGGCATTTGGCATAGCAGTGCTTGACAGCCGAGGTTAATCCTGTTAAAACCGTATGTGTGCGTGAGAGACAACGAGAGACAGCAGACTTAGGTGGACTTTTTTGTTATCCCAGAGGGAAATTTGTTTGCATCGGGAAAGCACAAAACAAAGGACTTTGTTGCACAGATGCAAGAAAATAATCCAACTGACAACATATGGCATCCATTTTTAACAACTAGCACACACACCCATATGATTTCTATGAATAGACAGGAAAGATCCCCCTTAAGAATTTTGAAACACTTTGAGCGCCGCCAATCAACAAATACTTAAGATTTTTAAGATCATGTAGTAAGTGTGGAAGTAAGATCCCTACCCACACATATAATCAATAGAGATCCACTGCTCTAACTTACACAATTAAAAAAAATAATAATGTGTGGGTTTTGGGATCTTTTAGTAACTGACAAGCAGGGCCAGTGTGTTAAATAATGTCACCTGAGGCACGGCACACACCTCCCTCCTTTAACACATTCATCAACAGGATGCTGCAGTGCAGGTCTATGCATGTGTAATAAATAATAAACCCTATTAAAAGTGGTAAACAATGTAAAGAAATGTCAGTGTTACAAGAGATGACATACATAGAGATAGATAGATAGCGTAGTTGGCAGGATTAGACAGACAGACAGACAGACAGACAGACAGACAGACAGACAGACAGACAGACAGACAGACAGACAGACAGACAGATAGATAGATAGATAGATAGCGTGGTTGGCAGAATTGGATAGATAGATAGATAGATAGATAGATAGATAGATAGATAGATAGATAGATAGATAGCATAGTTGGCAGGATTAGATACATAGATAGGTAGATAGATAGATAGCGTGGTTGGCAGGATTAGATAGATAGATATTCACCCTCACACTTTGGTCTGAACACACCCCATTAGATAGATAGATAGATAGCATAGCTGGCAGGATTAGATAGATAGATAGATAGATAGATAGATAGATAGATAGATAGATAGATAGATAGATAGATAGATAGATAGCGTGGTTGGCAGGATTAGATAGATAGATATTCACCCTCACACTTTGGTCTGAACACACTCCATTAGATAGATAGATAGATAGATAGATAGATAGATAGATAGATAGATAGATAGATAGATAGATAGATAGATAGATAGATAGATAGATAGATAGATAGCGTAGTTGGCAGGATTAGATAGATAGATATTCACCCTCACACTTTGGTCTGAACACACTCCATTAGATAGATAGATAGATAGATAGATAGATAGATAGATAGATAGATAGATAGATAGATAGATAGATAGATAGATAGATAGATAGATAGCGTAGTTGGCAGGATTAGATAGATAGATATTCACCCTCACACTTTGGTCTGAACACACCCCATTAGATAGATAGATAGATAGATAGCGTGGTTGGCAGGATTAGATAGATAGATATTCACCCTCACACTTTGGTCTGAACACACTCCATTAGATAGATAGATAGATAGATAGATAGATAGATAGATAGATAGATAGATAGATAGATAGATAGATAGATAGATAGATAGATAGACAGCATAGTTGGCAGGATTAGATAGATAGATAGATAGATAGATAGATAGATAGATAGATAGATAGATAGATAGATAGATAGATAGATAGATAGATAGATAGATAGATAGATAGATAGATAGATAGATAGCATAGTTGGCAGGATTAGATAGATAGATATTCACCCTCACACTTTGGTCTGAACACACCCCATTAGATAGATAGATAGATAGATAGATAGATAGATAGATAGATAGATAGATAGATAGACAGCATAGTTGGCAGGATTAGATAGATAGATAGATAGATAGATAGATAGATAGATAGATAGATAGATAGATAGATAGATAGATAGATAGATAGATAGATAGATAGATAGATAGCGTGGTTGGCAGGATTAGATAGATAGATATTCACCCTCACACTTTGGTCTGAACACACTCCATTAGATAGATAGATAGATAGATAGATAGCGTAGTTGGCAGGATTAGATAGATAGATAGATAGATAGATAGATAGATAGATAGATAGATAGATAGATAGATAGATAGATAGATAGATAGACAGCATAGTTGGCAGGATTAGATAGATAGATAGATAGATAGATAGATAGATAGATAGATAGATAGATAGATAGATAGATAGATAGATAGATAGATAGATAGATAGCGTGGTTGGCAGGATTAGATAGATAGATATTCACCCTCACACTTTGGTCTGAACACACTCCATTAGATAGATAGATAGATAGATAGATAGCGTAGTTGGCAGGATTAGATAGATAGATAGATAGATAGATAGATAGATAGATAGATAGATAGCGTGGTTGGCAGGATTAGATAGATAGATATTCACCCTCACACTTTGGTCTGAACACACTCCATTAGATAGATAGATAGATAGATAGATAGATAGATAGATAGATAGATAGATAGATAGATAGATAGATAGATAGATAGATAGATAGCGTGGTTGGCAGGATTAGATAGATAGATATTCACCCTCACACTTTGGTCTGAACACACTCCATTAGATAGATAGATAGATAGATAGATAGATAGATAGATAGATAGATAGATAGATAGATAGATAGATAGATAGATAGATAGATAGATAGATAGATAGACAGCATAGTTGGCAGGATTAGATAGATAGATAGATAGATAGATAGATAGATAGATAGATAGATAGATAGATAGATAGATAGATAGATAGATAGATAGATAGATAGATAGATAGATAGCATAGTTGGCAGGATTAGATAGATAGATATTCACCCTCACACTTTGGTCTGAACACACCCCATTAGATAGATAGATAGATAGATAGATAGATAGATAGATAGATAGATAGATAGATAGATAGATAGATAGATAGATAGATAGATAGATAGATAGATAGATAGACAGCATAGTTGGCAGGATTAGATAGATAGATAGATAGATAGATAGATAGATAGATAGATAGATAGATAGATAGATAGATAGATAGATAGATAGATAGATAGATAGATAGATAGATAGCGTGGTTGGCAGGATTAGATAGATAGATATTCACCCTCACACTTTGGTCTGAACACACTCCATTAGATAGATAGATAGATAGATAGATAGCGTAGTTGGCAGGATTAGATAGATAGATAGATAGATAGATAGATAGATAGATAGATAGATAGATAGATAGATAGATAGATAGATAGATAGATAGCGTGGTTGGCAGGATTAGATAGATAGATATTCACCCTCACACTTTGGTCTGAACACACTCCATTAGATAGATAGATAGATAGATAGATAGATAGATAGATAGATAGATAGATAGATAGATAGATAGATAGATAGATAGATAGACAGCATAGTTGGCAGGAATAGATAGATAGATAGATAGATAGATAGATAGATAGATAGATAGATAGATAGATAGATAGATAGATAGATAGATAGATAGATAGATAGCATAGTTGGCAGGATTAGATAGATAGATATTCACCCTCACACTTTGGTCTGAACACACCCCATTAGATAGATAGATAGATAGATAGATAGATAGATAGATAGATAGATAGATAGATAGATAGATAGATAGATAGATAGATAGATAGATAGATAGACAGCATAGTTGGCAGGATTAGATAGATAGATAGATAGATAGATAGATAGATAGATAGATAGATAGATAGATAGATAGATAGATAGATAGATAGATAGATAGATAGCGTGGTTGGCAGGATTAGATAGATAGATATTCACCCTCACACTTTGGTCTGAACACACTCCATTAGATAGATAGATAGATAGATAGATAGCGTAGTTGGCAGGATTAGATAGATAGATAGATAGATAGATAGATAGATAGATAGATAGATAGATAGATAGATAGATAGATAGATAGATAGATAGATAGCGTGGTTGGCAGGATTAGATAGATAGATATTCACCCTCACACTTTGGTCTGAACACACTCCATTAGATAGATAGATAGATAGATAGATAGATAGATAGATAGATAGATAGATAGATAGATAGATAGATAGATAGATAGATAGATAGATAGATAGCGTGGTTGGCAGGATTAGATAGATAGATATTCACCCTCACACTTTGGTCTGAACACACTCCATTAGATAGATAGATAGATAGATAGATAGATAGATAGATAGATAGATAGATAGATAGATAGATAGATAGAAAGATAGCGTAGTTGGCAGGATTAGATAGATAGATAGATAGATAGCGTGGTTGGCAGGATTAGATAGATAGATAGATAGATAGATAGATAGATAGATAGATAGATAGATAGATAGATAGATAGATAGATAGCATAGTTGGCAGGATTAGATAGATAGATAGATAGATAGCGTGGTTGGCAGGATTAGATAGATAGATAGATAGATAGATAGATAGATAGATAGATAGATAGATAGATAGATAGATAGATAGATAGATGTGTGGTCATGAGTGAGCATGATAGGACCAAGAAGAGATGGAAGGGGTGCTCTGAAAAGCATTTGGGAATGGAGACCCATGTGAAGGGCTAGTACTGAGAATAAAAAGGGAGGAAGTAAAGGGGGCACTGAAAAGAATGAAAAGTGAAAAGCTAACATGACCAGATGAAATACCAGAAGAAGCAGTGAAGAGTTTAGGAGAAGATGGAGAAGATGTGTTGAAGGATCTAATGCAGAAGATCTATGAACAGGAGAGAATACCAAATGGAGTGGAGGAACAGTGGAATTGTACCCATTTATAAGGAAAAGGGAGATTGTCAGGATTGTAGAAACTATAGTGGGATAAAGCTGATGACAAACACAATGAAAATCTGGCTATGGGTTTTAGAGAGAAGGCTCAGGAAAGAGAACACCATAAGGGAGGAGCAGTTTGGTTTAATGCCAGGGAGAGGAACAACTGATTGAGTGTTCGCATTGAGGCAGCCCATTGAAGAAGCACAGAGAAAAAGAGAAAGGATTGCATGTGGTGTTGTACCGATGTGGAGAAGGCTTATGATAGACTGTCATGTCAAGAGCTCTGAAGGTGCATGAGAGTGAAAGAGAAGAGGACCAGAGAAGAATGTAAAGATTTTCTAGGATGTGTATGAGGGAGCGAGGACTCTGGTTAAAAGCAGTGTTGGAGTAAGAGACAAGATCCCAGCTAGAGGAGGTCTGCACTGAGGATCATCTCATCATCAGTCCATGCCTCTTTGATCTGCTTATGGATGTGTTGAGTAATGAGATGAAAGACCAGTCCCCACCTAGCGCAGGCTTTTTTTAACATTGGGTAGCACCAGTTAGAAGTTAGAAGAATGGAGAAGAGCATTGAAAGATAGAGAGTTTAAGATAAATAGGAAGATGATGACAGAATACATGAGGTTTAATGATGATCACAATTCAGAAGTTAGTCTGCAGGGACAGCAACTGGAAAGACTGGATAAATTTAAATATCTAGGATCAGTAATAGCACGGGATGGAAAACCACTTGCAGATGGGTTGCTGAGATAACCCACAGAGTGCAGTGTGGATGGAACAATTGGAAGAAGGTATCAGGAGAATCGCGCGATTAAAGAATTAAAATGAAAGTTTAAAGGCAAGGGTTTTAAGACCAGCAGTGATGTACGGAGCTGAAGCATGGGCAGTAAAGGGGCACAGGAGAAGAAGTTGGAGGTGGCAGAAATGAGAATGTTGAGTTACAAAAAAGGACAGAATACGAAATGAAACCACCAGAGGTACAACAAAAGTGGCAGAGACTTCTAAGATCATACAGGAAAGTAGGTTGAGGTGGTATGGACATGTGACGAGGAGAGACAAGGAATGTGAGGGCAAAAGAGTGATGGGAATGGAAGTCCAGGAAAAGAGAAAGTGAGCAAGGCCAAAGAGGAGGTGGATGGATAAAGTAAAAGATGATCTGAAGGAAAAGGGTCTGACTTGGGAGGAGGTGTTGTAGTTCCGAGCTATTTGGAAAAAGGTTGATCAAGCACATCGACCCCAACATAGAAGTGGGAAAAGATGAAGAATAATAAGAAGAAGAAGAATCTCCTAATATACATTGCAGTAATAATCGTACATTCAAATACAGCCAAAGAGAAGCCACTGGAATCAGTACCAATTGTCTTGAAGTTCTTCAGTAGGATATTTGGACAGATGAAGCTCCATCATTCAGCAGGAGCACAAAAGCATCTGTGCCAATGGGGCTTCTATGGCTGCCGGGCACACTTTTTATAGACCAGCTTTCCACGCTGTACAGATTGGGGGTCTAATTTAGCACAGTTCATTGATCTATTTGAAGGTTGATGGCCACGTATGGTTTAGGCTCTCTGAGAACATTCTGCCTTTTTCTGTCAGATTGGAGCAATGCAACTGTTTCGATCACTAGGCTTCATTTACAGCCCTTATTGTAGTTTGCTACAAAAGAAATGTTCTTTCAGTTAAAGAAACACAATACAATACAATTTATTTGTTGTATAGCCCAAAATCACACAAGAGGAGCCGCAATGGGCTTTAACAGGCCCTGCCTCTTGACAACCCCCCAGCCTTGACTCTCTAAGAAGATAAGGAAAAACTCCCAAAAAAAAGGGAAGAAATGGAAGAAACCACGGGACAGGCAGTTCAAAGAGAGACCTCTTTTCTTGGTAGGTTCTGGGGCAAAAAAAGGGGGTCAATACAATACACAAAACAGAACAAATCCTCAGTACAGTATAAAAATAAAAATTTTACAAATACGAAGCAGAATTTAACAGAAGATGATAATGCGCGTATGCTAAAGATAAGTAACAAAAGCCGTGCTCACAAATCAATTTTCATTTTTCAACTCAGGTCACACACACACAATTTTGGAATCGCGCAACGCACTAAAAGATTTTCGGCCACCAAACTAATCCGCCAGACTCTGGGGAGGTTAGAGATCAATTTTTGATATTTTGGCTTTCAGGCTTTTAGGAGGCACAACACATCAGGAGACGTCTGGAGACTGACCTACTGCTCATTATCAGCCTTTATCCCTCCGCTCTTCCTACCTTTAATAGCCAACATAATTGAGTTGATGTTTGTCTTTTATGCTAAGAGGTTTCCAAAGCAATTACATCAATGACCTCTTTTGTGCCCACAGCCTGTTTTGTTGAGTGAGGATCCTCAACCCGAGTATCTGCTGGCTGCAAGATGCCAACGCGTAATTAGGAAGTCATAAATAATGCACACACGCTAATTAGCCATCAGCGACAAATGAGTATTTTTTCCCCATTTCCTCACATCATAAGACTATTGCTTTATTATATTCATAAATGTCTGGCTCAGTAGTTAGCAACCCTCCCTCACAGCACCAAAGACCTGGGTTCAAATCTCAGCCTGGTCAATGCCTCTGTGTGATTCTTCTAAGGTCTCCTATATCAAATTAAGGCAAGTTCAGAAGCCATTTGAATTCCCACGCCTTTTAGTTTGATGCCCAACCTCACATGTGGGATCTTATCAGAGTGTGAGTGTGAAGGTGCATGCAGAATTGGATACAACACAGGAAACAGAAGGTGATGGTGAGAGGAACCTTATCAGAATTGAACATTAGACCATTAGGACAATCTGAACAAGAACAGGCCATTTGGCCCAACAACACTCACCAGTCCTATTGACTTAATTTTTACAAAATTACAGCCATGGCCAAACCTTTTGAGAATGACACAAATACGAATTTTGCTGCTTCAGTGCTTTTAGATCTTTTTGTCAGATGTTTCTCTGGTGTACTGAAGTAGAATTACAGGCATTTCAGAAGTTTCAAAGGCTTTTATTGACAATGACATGAAGTTTATGCAAAGAATCGATATTTGCAGTGTTGGCCCTTCTTTTCTTTTTTAAGACTTCTGCAATTCGCTCTGGCAGGCTGGCAGTCAACTTCTGGGCCCAATCCTGACTGATGGCAGCCCCCCATTCTTGCAGAATCAGAATTTGTAAGTTTTTGTTTGTCCACCTGTTTCTTGAGAACTGACCACAAGTTCTCAATGGGATTAAGATCTGGGGAGTTTCCTGGCCATGGAATCCAAATTGTGAAGTTTTGTTCCCCGAGCCACTTAGTTCTCACTTTTGCCTTGTGGCCCAGTGCTCCATCATGTCACCAAACTGTTCTTGGATGGTTGGGAGAAGTTGCTCTCTAAGGATGTTTTGGTCCCACTCTTTATTCATGGCTCAGGGTCAGGGGGGGCACCACCAGTGCAGAGCTTGCTCAGGAATGGCAGCAGGCAGGTGGGAGTGAGGCAAAGACTTTTGAAGCAATGCCTGGTGGGGGTCAAGAAGGCAGCAAAGAAGCCATGAAAAACATCAGGGACAGACTGCCATTCTAGACAAAATTTACTCTACGCTACTCACGCACATGCAGGGATTTGATGTTAAGTCAACAAGTTTAACAGTCCTCCAAGCAAAGAGGGTCTACCTATAACGTAACAGTCAGATTTATCAACGTTTGCAGCTTTTATAAATACAGTAGCATCCACTTGCAGAGCCAGAGCACCATACGTCACCGCAGTTGTAGACCCGAAAGTGACGTCACCGCCGTTTCAGGACTTACTTCGTAAAATTACTTTTGGAAGGTTTCGGCAGGTCTCAGCAAAGCCCGGAAAGTAACGTCGGGTCAAGGACTCGTTCAATTTAGAATGAACATTTAAGACAATCTAATATTTTAAACATGTATGTGAAGAAAACGGCAATACATATTCTACACCATCTATCTAAATTGATTTAGAACAATATTGCACACATGCATTGTACATTTTAAAAAAAAAAAATCACTTTTATTATTAACGTTTTACTAAACTCCAACGTGGTGTAAACATTGCAGTTATATTGTAAACGAGAAACTCTTTTCAATTAACACAAATCTTATGATTTTAATTTTGTCGACATGTTACATGGTTCCCACAGACCCGAACACAACGTAAATGTTAATAGTGTATTTCACAGAAACGATCTGTATTTTTTAGATAGATAGATAGATAGATAGATAGATAGATAGATAGATAGATAGATAGATAGATAGATAGATAGATATGAAAGGCACTATATAATAGATAGATAGATAGATATAACAGGCACTATATAATAGATAGATAGATAGATAGATAGATAGATAGATAGATAGATAGATAGATAGATAGATAGATAGATAGATAGATAGATAGATAGATGTGAAAGGCACTATATAATAGATAGATAGATAGATAGATAGATAGATAGATAGATAGATAGATAGATAGATAGATAGATAGATAGATAGATAGATAGATAGATAGATAGATAGATAGATAGATAGATAGATAGATAGATAGATAGATAGATAAAGAGTGATAACAATGCAGGTATACAGACAATAACTTTGTTTAATGTTAACGTTTACCCCCCCGGGTGGAATTGAAGAGTCGCAAAGTGTGGGGGAGGAGTGATCTCCTCAGTCTGTCAGTGGAGCAGGACGGTGACAGCAGTCTGTCACTGAAGCCGCTCCTCTGTCTGGAGATGATCCTATTTAGTGGATGCAGTGGATTCTCCATGATTGACAGGAGTCTGCTCAGCGCCCATCGCTCTGCCACGGATGTCAAACTGTCCAGCTCCATGCCAACAATAGAGCCTGCCTTCCTCACCAGTTTGTCCAGGCGTGAGGCGTCTTTCTTCTTAATGCTGCCTCCCCAGCACACCACCGCGTAGAAGAGGGCGCTTGCCACAAACGTCTGATAGAACATCTGCAGCATCTTATTGCAGATGTTGAAGGACGCCAGCCTTCTAAGGAAGTATAGTCAGCTCTGTCCTCTCTTGCAAAGATCATCAGTATTGGCAGTCCAGTCTAATTTATCATCCAGCTTCACTCCCAGGTATTTATAGGTCTGCACCATCTGCACACAGTCACCTCTGATCATCACGGTGTCCATGAGGGGTCTGGGCCTCCTAAAATCCACCACCAGCTCCTTGGTTTTTCTGGTGTTCAGGTGTAGGTGGTTTGAGTCGCACCATTTAACAAAGTCCTTGATTAGGTTCCTATACTCCTCCTCCTGCCCACTCCTGATGCAGCCCACTTTTGGCAGGACTCCGAGTTGTATTGGAAGTCTGATGTATGTTGGCTGAACAGGACCGGAGAAAGTACAGTCCCCTGCGGCACTCCTGTGTTGCTGACCACAATGTCAGACCTGCAGTTCCTGAGACGCACATACTGAGGTCTGTCTATAAGATAGTCCACAATCCATTTTAATTTTAATATTTAAATTTTAATTCTATTTTTAATGTTAATTTTTTATTTGCCCTTCATGTTGTTACACTGTGGACCCTGAGCTTCACAATTTCGTCTATCTGTGTACTTGTATCTGGTTGAGATGACAATAAAGTTTGCTTAGACTTTGACTTTTCCAGCTGAATAATCCTGAAAATGTGTGTTTTAGGAATTGTTTAGTTAACACATTATGGCGTCCTGCTCGGGGTTTATTTCCTGCCATGTGTCCTGTGTTGGCTGAGATTGGCTCCAGCAGACCCCTGTGACCCTGTAGTTAGGATATAGCAGGTTGGATAATGGACGGATGGATGGATTATGGAAAGGCTCCTAAAAAACACATTTTTTTCTGATTAAGGAAATGAAAGTCAAATGCATTGTGTTGAGATTTGGTCATAACAATTGAAGTTATCAGTACTAATGTAATCTCCCGTTTCCATCTCTTTAGATCTTTATTGCACAGACTGTGCTATCAAACAAGCCTGTACAGATCCGTTTCCTTCTCATCTACCTTCGAATTGCCACCTGGAACCAAATCTTGGACCCCTGGGTGTACATTCTTTTCAGACGATCAGTCCTCAAAAGGATTTACCCCAAAATTGGAATTTCACGTTCTTCCATCATGACGTTATATCCGACCCTCACCACGTCACTACGGAGGAAACTGACCCAAGAGTCCGTGCTGGCATGAACTGAACGACGGGTTTGGGAATCGAAGTCAAGCCAGAGGGGAACGAGTTCTGGTGGCTTCTTAGACGAAGAAAAAGAGAATACTTGTGAGCCGTCAGCTCTGTCTACCATGAAGAGGGAAGGCAATGCTTCAACCGACAGAAAAAGTACGCAAACAATTGCCAATAAACTGTGAAACTATTGTGGAAAACAAAACCTTGAAAGACGTGGATTTACTTCTGCATCACTGTCACACGTAACGTACCCAGAACGGAAAATTGTGCATAAATGTTCCCAATTTTCAAGTGAAAAGAAATTCTGAATTTTTGAGCAAAAGTTATTTTACGAGAATAGGTTATAGTCGTTGTTATGCATCAATTTACGGTAACAGTTGGCACAAAATTGATTATTATACTATGAATATATGACCTAAAAGGAAGCCATTTCTTTATTGCAGAAAGAAAGGACACAAACCCATATAGAAGTGGAATTTCACATTTTCAAGTGGATATTTTTGGGCAAAAGTCATTTCATCGGACTCAAACCCCCTTTTAGTCATCAATTTGTGGTAACAGTAATTAAAAATGACCACTACGGGGTGAAATGAGGACAAAGGAGGCCATTCTTTCGGTGTAAAAATAAAGGAGAGGAAACTTCAAGGAGTTCGGATTTCCATTTTTGAAAACAAAAATCTTTTTGTACACCACTGTCACAAATAACATGCCCAGAATGTGAAATTGTGCGTAAAGGTTACCGATTTTCAAGTGAAAACACATTTAGAATTTTTTAACAAAAGTCATTTTGTTAGATTCAAGGATAAATTTTAGTCTTCGGTATGCATCTGTTTAGGGTAACAGGCAGCGAAAATTGCTCTAATACTGTGAAATTATTCCTTAAAAGAAAGCCATTCCGTTATTGTAATAAGACAGGACACAAACCCCCTTAAAGTCTGGATTTCCAATTTTCAAGTGGTAATGATTTCTAATATTTTGAGCAAAAGTCACTTCATCAGACCCAAACTTTATAGTGTTTGTGATCAATCAAAGTCATTCTGGGCCGCCACACCGCTGAACTCGTCTCATTAAATGGACTCCAGGTATGCGAAATTTGGACTGCAATGAGCTTTTTAAAAAGTCATTAGTTTAGGGTTGGGCGGCACGGTGGCACAGTGGGTAGCGCTGCTGCCTCGCAGTTGGGAGACCTGGGGACCTGGGTTCACTTCCCGGGTCCTCCCTGTGTGGAGTTTGCATGTTCTCCCCGTGTCTGCGTGGGTTTCCTCCCACAGTCCAAAGACATGCAGGTTAGGTGGATTGGTGATTCTAAATTGTCCCTAGTGTGTGCTTGGTGTGTGGGTGTGTTTGTGTGTGTCCTGCAGTGGGTTGGCACCCTGCCCGGGATTGGTTCCTGCCTTGTGCCCTGTGTTGGCTGGGATTGGCTCCAGCAGACCCCCGTGACCCTGTGTTCGGATTCAGCGGGTTGGAAAATGGATGGATAGTTTAGGGCTCACTTACTTTATCCAACCTTCAGTTTCACAGTTTGAATGATTTATTCAATATGCTCACAAATTCTCTGAAAATCTGTGTATCTTTAGTTATAGGAGACTGTGTTTGTTCATTATTGGGACTGACATGAAGATATGACCATGTTTTATATGGGCATTAGACATAAATATCGATAATTCCTAGGGGTTCACACACTTTTTACTTTGACTGTATTTTGGACAAAATTCACTTCATCAGACTCAAATCCTTTTTATGCCCCAATTTACAGTAACAGTGTGAAATGAATATGCAAAGTATAAAAAGAAAGAACATGAGACCTTCGAGAATCTGGATTTCCGTTTTTGAAGCCAAAAGTCTACTCGTACGCCACTGTCACGTATAACATGCCCAGGATGTGACAATGTGCATAAAGGTTACCGATTTTCAAGTGAAAACAAATTTTGAATTTTTGAACAAAAGTAATTTTGTTAGATTCAAGGAAAACTTTTAGTCTTCATTATGCATCAATTTAGGGTAACAGGCAGCAAAAATTGCTTTAATACTGTGAAATTATCCCTTGAAAGAAAGCCATTCATTTATTACAATAATAATAATAATAATAATAATACATTTTATTTATATAGCGCCTTTTCCATGCTCAAAACATTATTGTAAAAAGACAGGAAACAAACCCCCCCTTTAAGTCTGCATTTCCAATTTTCAAGTGGTAATGATTTCTAACATTTTGAGCCAACGTCACTTCATCAGACCTAAACGCTTATCATGCCTCAATTTACGGTAACAGTAAGCAAAAATGGCCACTACAGTGTTAAATGAATATGCAAGGTATAAAAAAAAAGGACATGAGGCCTTCGAGAATCTGGATTTCCGTTTTTGAAGCCAAACGTCTACTTGTAAGCCACTGTCACGAATAACATGGCCAGGATGTGACAATGTGCATAAAGGTTACCGATTTTCAAGTGAAAACAAATTTTGAATTTTTGAACAAAAGTAATTTTGTTAGATTCAAGGATAACTTTTAGTCTTCGGTATGCATCAATTTAGGGTAAGAGGCAGCAAAAATTGCTTTAATACTGTGAAATTATCCCTTGAAAGAAAGCCATTCATTTATAATAATAATAATAATAATAATAATACATTTTATTTATATAGCGCCTTTCCCATGCTCAAAACATTATTGTAAAAAGACAGGAAACAAACCCCCCCCCCCTTTAAGTCTGCATTTCCAATTTTCAAGTGGTAATAATTTCTAACATTTTGAGCCAAAGTCACTTCATTAGACTCAAACCCTTGTTATGCCTCAATTTACGGTAACAGTAAGCAAAAATGGCCACTACGGTGTGAAATGAATATGCAAAGGTATAAAAAGAAAGGACATGAGACCTTCGAGAATTTGGATTTCCGTTTTTGAGGCCAAAAGCCTACTTGTACGCCACTGTCACGAATAACGTGTCCAGAATGTGAAATTGTTTATAACATTTTTTGAATTTTCCAGTGAAAACAAATTCAAAACATTTTTGGAGCTGAAGTAATTTTATCGGACACAATGATACATTTTAGTCTTTGTTATGCATTTATTTACGGTAACACTGGGCACAAATTGCTGCTATACTGTGAAATTATTACCTTAAAGGAGACAATTCCTTTATTACAAAAAGAACGGACACAAACCCCTTAAAGAATTGGGATTTTCAGTTTTCAAGTGGAAAAGATTTCTCCAGTTTTGGTCAAGTCAGTTTGTCGGACTCATAACTCTTTGTTATGCCTCAGTTTACGGTAACAGTAAGCAAAAATGACCACTGCAGTGTTAAATCAAATTGTAAGGAAGTCGTTCCTTCAGCATAAAAAGAAAGGACATGAAACCTCAAAGAATTTGGATTTCCATTTTTGATTCCAAAAATCTACTTATCCACCACTGTCACGTATAACGTGTCCAGAAAAGAGAAAATTTGCTCAAACGTTACCAATTTTCAATTGAAAACATGTAAAAGAGTAATTTTTACTAATTCAAAGAGGAATTTTAGTCTTCATTGTGCACCAATATACGGTAACAGTGGGCAAAAATTGCCGTTATACAGTGGAACCTCGGGTCATGACCATAATTCGTTTCAAAACTCTGGTTGCAACCCGATTTGGTCGTGTCCTGAAGTAATTTCCCCCATAGGATAAATACAATTAATCCGTTCCGGCCAAAACACCCTACTTGGGCTCTTTCTCGTGCTCTCTCGTGCTCTCTCGCGCACGTGCTCTCGCTCTCTCTCTCTCTCACTCGCTTGCTCATGCTCTCTCTTTCTCTCTCGTGCGCTCTCGCTCTCTCTCTCTCGCGCGCATGTGTGCTCTCTCTCTCTCACGCGCTCTCGCTCTCTCGTGTTCTCTCGCTCTCTCACTTTCTTGCTCTCTCTCTCTCGCATGCACGCGTGCTCTCCCTCTCTCTCACTCGCGCACTCATGCTCTCTCTCACGCGCTCTCGCTCTCTCACTTTCTTGCTCTCTCTCACTCGCTCGGTCATGCTCTTTCTCTCTCGCGCGCTCTCGCTCTCTCACGTTCTCTCGCGCATGCGCACTCTCTCTCTTTCATTCGCTCGCTCATGCTCTCTCTCTCTCTCTCTCTCTCTTGCTCGCTCACGTCACCCGAGTGTGTGGTCGTGAACAGATGCAAAAGTTTGGCAAACTTTTTTTGGTCGTAACCCGATTTGTACGTGTTCAGAGACGTTTGTGACCTGAGGTTCCACTGTATTGTGAAATTATTACATAAAAGGAGGCCATATCTTCAATGAAAAAAGGACATGAACGACTGAAAAAATTAACAGAGCCAAAAATTTACCCATACACCATTGTCACGTATAATTTGACCAAAATGTGCAATTGTGTATGAAGGTTTCCGATTTTCAGGTAATAATAATTATTTTTTTGGCCAAAAGTTAAAAGGTTTATCGGACTTGAGGAAAATTTTCAGTCTTTGTTAGGCATTCATTCAAATGTTGATATTATTAACCCGTAAACAATTGGATTTCCATTTTTTCAAATGAAAATGAATTCAGATTTTTCGGAAAGGAGAAAAGGTACTCTTTGCTGTGCATCAATTTATAATAACAGTGGACAAAAATTATCATTATCCTGTAAAATTGTTACGCAAATGTGTGTCTTTCCTTTATTGCAGAAAGGAAGGTCATTACCAGTTAAACAAAAGGGAATTGGAAATTTTCAAGTGGAGGTAAATTCACATTTTTTGGGCAAAAACCTTCTTGGACAAAAATTATTTTTCATTGTGCATCAATTTATGGTAAAATGATATCAAAAACCGTGGTGGGCTGCCGCCCTGCCCGGGGTTTGTTTCCTGCCTTGCGCCCTGTGTTGGCTGGGATTGGCTCCAGCAGACCCCCGTGACCCTGTAGTTAGGATATAGCAGGTTGGATAATGGATGATATCAAAAAACGAGAGCTAAACTGTGAAATTATTATGTAAAAGGAGGTCATTTCTTCATTGTATTAAAAAAAAACACACAAACACTTCAAAAAATTGGACTGCTATTTAGGAAGTGAAAAATTGACCTGTACGCTTTTGTCACGTATAAAGTGACCAAGATGTGAAATTGTACGTAAAAGTTTCCAGTTTTCAAATGAAAATGAATTCTGATTTTTTGGGGGGGCAAAATTCATTTTGTTTTACTTAAGGAGAAATTTACTCCAAGTTACATAATCCGGAAGTGAGAAAGGAACAAACGTGAATGTTCCGTGATGAATATCTAAAGGGTGTTTAACTCCCTCTATGCTGAACAGCCCTGCTCTCGTTTATCTGGATTATTACGTACGGTTAGATATTTTAGAAAGCACTCACTGAGCATGACGATGTATAAAATGAAGCCTATTTATAGATTTGCTGGTATTTGTATATTCAGCCGTTACTTAGAGGAGTTTAGAGTTGTCCCTCTCACTGCACCGGGGCAAAGGTTCATCATAGCTGAGATGCCATCAGTCACTCTGTTTGTGTGGGTTGGCATGAAGTTGGCTCAAATGGCAATTATTCCAGTACAGAGTGGTGAAAATGTAAGGGGCAGACAGATATTATGAGAATTACAATCCCGTTGCCCTCAGTGGACCCATCATGCCAAGTCTTGTTCACAGGTTGACACCCCGATTGGCGCCAGTCTCCCATGGGACCAGACTCGCCAGCTGTAGTTTTAATGACAGGAAGTCTCCGTCTGGGAAAGATTTTATGTATCATTACTAAATCAGTTTCAAGCTCTTTAATAATGCAGCAGGCTGGATGGCATGTAGGACCGGTTAATGGCTGCCTAAGCAGATGGAGTCAAACTCTGGAGGGATTTTTTTCCCAAAAATGGCCAATATGCTGAATGGAAAGATTGACTACAATAGAATCTTGAAAATGTGAGCAGTGGAAATCAACAGAAGGATTGTGGAGAGGTGACAGCATGATGAAGTGGTTAGCTCTGCTGCTTGACATCTTCGGCTGACTGGTTTCAATTCTCCACATCCAAAAGGTGTCACTCCGGAATAACTGATAACTCCAAACCAAACTGAGGAGCCAACTGTGCCTCCTTTAGGATTAGTTTCTGCATTGCACCCCACGCTGCCAGATTATATCACCATATGACTTTGAAATTTATGAATCAGCTCAGTCAATGGATGGTGGAGTAGGGGCAGAGGAGTTGAATTGGGAGCTGGGAGGAGACGGACTTCACCCTCCACATCATCACCTTGTGTGAGAAAACTTTAAAAGGCAGAAGAACTGGTGACACTGAAATATGCCAGTCAAACACAAGGCGCCTCCATCCAGTTGGTGGCAGTGGCCAACGAAAATGAACGAAAAACGATTGGTGGGTCACCTTAGCACTCTGGAATGAAGTGTGAGGAGTGCAGAAAGACCCGGAACAGAGGCGGAGACTGTTAATGATTGGACGATGCAGAGAAGGATGACGATACTACAGTGAAGGGATGGCCATGATGAGGCTCAAACGATGTCAGTGATGGCAGGCCATGCCACGCCACAGCCAGACTTTAAGGGGACAAAAGGTCAACTCAGTATGGGACAGATTGTGTCTGCCATTAGATTTAACTTTTAAATGAAGGATGGACAACATGTGGGCCTAACATGGGTTGTTCAATGGTAATGGCTGACAGGGGCAGCTCTTAGGGATTTTTAAACAAACGGCCTGTATATTAATGGTCACTGAATAAAATGTTCTTAATGAAATAAAATCTCAAATATTAAGAGGAAAATAGTTCTGTGTGATTCATTGTGTGGAAGTATAGTGTCCATAGATAGATAGATAGATGTGAAAGGCACTATATAATAGATAGATAGATAGATAGATAGATAGATAGATAGATAGATAGATAGATAGATAGATAGATAGATAGTAAAGGCATTATGATAGATAGAAGACAGGAAGCACCAGGACTCTAAAGACTTGGACCTTCGTCCTTTTTTATAGATATTGGGAGCACCACACACCCCTTTCCAGCAACCTCATGACCCCCCCCCCCCCCCCCCCCCCCCCCCCCCACACCCATACTCTTATAATCCCTCTACTGACTTCACAGGAAGAGTTACCAGAGACATGAATGTCACTGACGAGGTAAGTAAACCTCTCAATAAGGTCGACACTCTCTCCGCAGACAGACACACTGCTGATGGCCGTGCCCAAGAGGTCATTAAAGGCCTGGCTCTTTGGTTTTTATCAGGACCCTCACAAGCCCAGACACTCAGACTCATCACTCGAGACCCCCAATCAGAGCCTCCATTGACTCTGCGAAGATCACAGCATCGTCAGCAAAGTCAAGATCAGTGAATCTTTCTTCACCAACAGATGTCCCACCGCTGCTGGACCCCATGACCCTGACCAAAAACCCAGTCCATACAAGCACTGAACAGAGCAGTTGCTTAAAAATATACACAGAGTGTGTTTAACATGGAATTAAAAAGTCCAGAGTTAAAAAGTCCAAGGAGACTCCAAGTGTTCAAATCAAGTCCAAAGGTGCAGGTTTTCTAATGGCTGGCTATTCACTCTGGGGTCCTTATTATTAACAGGTTAGCTCACACAGTTCACATTCCGAGTTCTTTTCTCTGTTTTAAATCCATTTTTAAATTTTAAATATTGATTAAAGGACAGGTCAGTAGTGTGAGTTTGGATCTTTAAAATGGCTTATTTTTTATACCACTTCAGCCAGTGACCTGCATCATCACCAGAGTCTACAGGTTCCACATCACCCAATTGATTGTCACTATCATCATCAGGAAAATGTTTATCTTGCAGCAAATCTAGATGTTTCAAAACATTGCCAGCGTTGTAAGAGATGATAGATAGATAGATAGATAGATAGATAGATAGATAGATAGATAGATAGATAGATAGATAGATAGATAGATAGCATAGTTGGCAGGATTAGATAGATAGATAGATAGATAGATAGATAGATAGATAGATAGATAGATAGATAGATAGATAGATAGATAGATAGATAGATAGCGTAGTTGGCAGGATTAGATAGATAGATAGATAGCGTAGTTTGCAGGATTAGATAGATAGATAGATAGCATAGTTGGCAGGATTAGATAGATAGATAGATAGATAGATAGATAGATAGATAGATAGATAGCGTAGTTGGCAGGATTAGATAGATAGATAGATAGATAGATAGATAGATAGATAGATAGCGTAGTTGGCAGGATTAGATAGATAGATAGATAGATAGATAGCGTAGTTGGCAGGATTAGATAGATAGATAGCATAGTTGGCAGGATTAGATAGATAGATAGATAGATAGATAGATAGATAGATAGCGTAGTTGGCAGGATTAGATAGATAGATAGATAGATAGATAGATAGATAGATAGTGTAGTTGGCAGGATTAGATAGATAGTGTAGTTGGCAGGATTAGATAGATAGCGTAGTTGGCAGGATTAGATAGATAGATAGATAGATAGCGTAGTTGGCAGGATTAGATAGATAGATAGTGTAGTTGGCAGGATTAGATAGATAGATAGATAGATAGATAGATAGATAGATAGATAGTGTAGTTGGCAGGATTAGATAGATAGTGTAGTTGGCAGGATTAGATAGATAGATAGATAGCGTAGTTGGCAGGATTAGATAGATAGATAGATAGATAGATAGATAGATAGATAGATAGATAGCGTAGTTGGCAGGATTAGATAGATAGATAGATAGATAGATAGATAGATAGTGTAGTTGGCAGGATTAGATAGATAGATAGATCGATCGATCCACGGTTTTCAAACTGTGGTACGTGTATCGATGTTGCTAGAATGCCAATATGTTGCTTAAAATCATATATAGTATAAATATACTACTGTAAATGCATGGAAGACTCCAAGCCGGCTTTTATTAGCACGGGCACCCATTTCCTTAATTAGTTTAATATCACTTTAACGTCATAATTATAGTCATTAGTGATTATAGTGACTTTTTCTTCAAAACAACACGGGCGTAAATTAACGATTCATTGACAGGGGTACTTCAGTTTACTGCTCCTCGCGGAGTGGTACTTGTTCAAAAAAGTTTGAAAACCGTGGAGATAGATAGATAGATATGAAAGGCACTATATAATAGATAGATAGATATGAAAGGCACTATATAATAGATAGATAGATAGATATGAAAGGCACTATATAATAGATAGATAGATCGATCAGGTGTATTGCTGTTGGTATAAAGTCGTTCCTGCGGCTTTTCCTGACACACTTTTGCTGAATGAATTGTTGCCTGAAAGTCCTCAGTTGTTGGTGTGTCACAGAGAGGATGTTAAGCGTTGTTTCTAATGTCCTTCACTAGCATCTTTATTCTCTCCTTCCCTACTCTTAGTGCCAGAGGGTGTCCCATAACTGAACCTGCACTTGTAATCAGGCTGCTGCTTCAGTGGGCCTCTGCACACCACACTGGCCCAAAACACTGTGAAGTAACCCTGAACAGTGACCAGACATGAGGGCTCTGGGGTGTGGCAAAAGTCAACAAGCAGTTCCTCGGTTCTACAGATGTTAAGCCGCAGACAGTTCCCAAAGGTCTACACTGGATGTCAGCAGACAGCAGAGCCAGATTAAGACCTTTAGAAAACCTAAGCACTTAAAAGATTTTGGTGCCCCCAATATATACGAGCTGCACTGACTCTCAGTAGATGACTGAACTGGACAGCCGACATGACCGAGACAAGAATGATATACGTGAACCTTGATGGACTGCGTGGCAGTTACCAGATTCTAATTTTGTTGTATTCCCAAGATTAATGTGTATCATTAACCTCAATTTTTATTATTATTATTATTGCATACTAGCCGTCCCTCGTGGCTTTGCCCACTTAGAAGTGAAACAGGACAGTGAGGAGGCCGCTGCCAGGCTCCCCACTCCTGACGTCACACTTCTCACTCCCCTCAGCCCACAGCCTCTCTCTCGGATTAGCACGACTATATCGCTCCTGCAAGCGAACTCTGAGTCTTAGTGTGATGAGAGAAGTCGCAAAATCAACTGAAATGTTTAAGCAAATTGTAGAAAAAAACCCGATCTAAATCTGTTAAGTAGTTCTCTTCTGAAAAGCGGACAGACATACAGACAGACAGATAGACAGATGTTGGATTTTATATATAGAGAGATATATGTATATATTTTTTTTTTCATTTAATGTGAGAGCCCCATTTTTGTGGAACCTGGTTCAGCTTCACCATTTGCAGTTTTGCACCATATAGTCCACATTAAATCTGGCAATGCAAAATTTCTGTGGTGCCCCCCCCCCTTCCCTTGTTATCCTATGCACTTGCTTCTAGTGCTTAATGGTTAATCCAGCCCTGGCAGACAGACTAGCATGTTAAGGCAGCTGCTCCCTGTCCTCATCTTCAGAACATTGGGTCTTGAGGGGCTTGCCTGCACTCACAGCCCTTGATTATTTTGTGGTGATTTTTTGATCTCCTTCAGCCTCACGCCCATTCACACAGAACCCAGCAGGCATGTGACACCCCGTAGATCATTTTTGTCCCACGGCGCTCCACACAGCCAACTGGCTTAGCTCCTGAATTACATCTGGGGGGATTTTCAAATCAGTTTTCCGGTAACTGTTTACTAGTAAAAAAAATACATTTTAAAGTGCTCATGGGTCTTCTAGTTGGCCCACAAGAACGTGACATCGATAATACAGTGTTGGATGATTCACCACAAAGACAAATGCATCAAGAATGACAAGCACTTTCAAAAAAGCATTCCTATTAGAATGAGGGATTATGTTTTTTCACAATGAAAATATTTTCCAGCCATTACTCACTGAATTCCAGAGTCAGCAGAGGCTGGTGGAACAAAAAGGTGTGGAGCACACCGCCCCCTGCTGGAGGATGGAGAGAGCTCAACAGGTCATTCAACAGCAATACATTCATCACCACCATGGGGACCCTGAACCGGGTGAAGATGGCTCAGTCATGGATGGATGGTTGTGTCTTACATACAGACAGAAATCAATGGAAGGAGCTATGGAAAATGAAAATTAATGCCCTGCAGTGATTTTCTGGTTAAGGGCCTTGTTCAAGGGCCCAACTGAGTAGGATCCCTTCAGTAACGGGTTTTGAACTGGCAACCTTGCAGATACCACCCCAGACCCTTCACCTCAGAGCCCCCAGTCCACCTTATTCTCATCCTTATGTACAGTGCATCACTTTTTCCACATTTTGTTATGTTACAGCCTTATTCCAAAATGGATTCAATTCATTTTTTTCCTCAGAATTCTGCACAAAACACCCCATAATGACAACATGAAAAAAGTTTACTTGAGATTTTTGCAAATTTTTTAAAAATAAAAAAATTGAGAACACACATGTACATAAGCATTCAAAGCCTTTGCCATGAAGCTCGAAATTGAGCTCAGGTACATCCTGTTTCCCCTGATCATCCTTGAGATGTTTCTGCAGCTTCATTGGAGTCCACCTGTGGTAAATTCAGTTGACTGGACATGATTTGGAAAGGCACACACCGGTCTATAGAAGGTCCCACAGTTGACAGTTCATGTCAGAGCACAAACCAAGCATGAAGTCAAAGGAATTGTCTGTAGACCTCTGAGACAAGGATTGTCTCGAGGCACAAATCTGGGGAAGGTTACAGAAAAATTTCTGCTGCTTTGATGGTCCCAATGAGCACAGTGGCCTCCATCATCTGTAAGTGGAAGAAGTTCGAAACCACCAGGACTCTTCCTAGAGCTGGCCAGCCATCTAAACTGAGCAATCGGGGGAGAAGGGCCTTAGACAGGGAGGTGACCAAGAACCCGATGGTCACTCTGTCAGAGTGCCAGAGGTCCTTTGTGGAGAGAGGAGAACCTTCCAGAAGGACAACCATCTGTGCAGCAATCCACCAATCAGGCCTGTATGGTAGAGTGGCCAGACGGAAGCCACTCCTTAGTAAAAGGCACATGGCAGCCCACCTGGAGTTTGCCAAAAGGCACCTGAAGGACTCTCAGACCATGAGAAAGAAAATTCTCTGGTCTGATGAGACAAAGACTGAACTCTTTGGTGTGAATGCCAGGTGTCACGTTTGGAGGAAACCAGGCACCGCTCATCACCAGGCCAATACCATCCCTACAGTGAAGCATGGTGGTGGCAGCATCATGCTGTGGGGAACTGGGAGACTAGTCAGGATAAAGGGAAAGATGACTGCAGCAATGTACAGAGACATCCTGGATGAAAACCTGCTCCAGAGCACTCTTGACCTCAGACTGGGGCGACGGTTCATCTTTCAGCAGGACAACGACCCTAAGCACACAGCCAAGATATCAAAGGAGTGGCTTCAGGACAACTCTGTGAATGTCCTTGAGTGGCCCAGCCAGAGCCCAGACTTGCATCTGATTGAACATCTCTGGAGAGATCTTAAAATGGCTGTGCACCAACCTGATGGAGCTTGAGAGGTGCTGCAAAGAGGAATGGGCGAAACTGGCCAAGGATAGGTGTGCCAAGCTTGTGGCATCATATTCAAAAAGACTTGAGGCTGTAATTGCTGCCAAAGGTGCATCGACAAAGTATTGAGCAAAGGCTGTGAATACTTATGGACATGGGATTTCTCAGTGTTTTTATTTTTAATAAATTTGCAAAAATCTCAAGTAAACTTTTTTCACGTTGTCATTATGGGGTGTTGTGTGTAGGATTCTGAGGAAAAAAATGAATTTAATCCATTTTGGAATAAGGCTGTAACATAACAAAATGTGGAAAAAGTGATGTGCTGTGAATACTTTCTGGATGCACTGTATGTCTCCCTGTGTTCATCCCTCTTGTTTAATTCCGTTATCAGATCACCGGTGACATTCACCTAACATGATAAGAACCTAAGAGGTTTGCTGGTACCCTTTGCGTTAGTGATGTCCGTCTGTCCATCAGTCGGTCAGTCCGTATTAAACAATTTGGCCCCCCATTGGACCAGTTTTGCTGAAATGTAGCCCACTTATTCTTCAAGGTAATTTGTCGAGACAATTTAATTTCCATAGAAATATCTTAAACTGATTGCGTTGTACACAGTTTTAAAATTTCAAAATCTCCCATTGAAAAGCATTGGCGAGTCTGTGAACTCGACTGACTTAAAACAGAGAAACATTCTGTAGGACGGCAACTACACATTAGTTTACGGTTTCAATTTTACCTTCACAGCGGGTTGCGCCAACTTGTATATATTGCTGTTTCCACATCTGAGAGCCACTAGTGCTGGCAAAAAGATTCCCATATGGAAGTCAATGACACACCAGCAGACTGCATTCGCAAGAAAGAAGCCACGTCAACTTCTTTAACAGGTTTGATCACCCTAACGTACTCGCACCTCGGAGTACTGCACCCTCCACCCATCCTTCTGCTGATGCCAGCATAGGAGAGAGCTTCCCCCCACCCACAATAACAGCAGCCCAGGTAAGCAGAGAGCTGAGGAGACTTCATGCCAGCAAAGCAGTGGGTCCAGATGGAGTATCGCCACGACTGCTGAAGGCCTGTGCATTGGAACTGAGGAGTCCTCTACAGCGTACCTTCAACCTGAGTCTGGAACAGGGGAGAGTCCCGAGGCTGTGGAAAACATCTTGCATCACCCAAGTCTCAAAGGTATCACGTCCTGGTGAGCTGATTGACGTTAGGCCTGTCGCCCTGACGTCACATGTGATGACGACCATGGAGCGGCTGCTGCTTCACCACCTGAGGCCAGAGGTCCGCCACACCCTCGACCCTCTGCAGTTTGCATACCAGGAGAAGGTGGGAGCGGAGGATGCCATCATCTACATGCTACACCGATCACTCTCCCACTTATGTTTCTGAATTATGTTTCTAGACTTCTCTAGCGCCTTCAACACCATCCAACCTCTGCTCCTCAGGGACAAGTTGACAGAGATGGGAGTAGATTCATACCTGGTGGCATGGATCGTGGACTATCTTACAGACAGACCTCAGTATGTGCATCTTGGGAACTGCAGGTCTGACATTGTGGTCAGCAACACAGGAGCGCCACAGAGGACTGTACTTTCTCCGGTCCTGTTCAGCCAACATACATCGGACTTCCAATACAACTCGGAGTCCTGCCACGTACAAAAGTTCGCTGATGACACTGCTATCGTGGGCTGTATCAGGAGTGGGCAGGAGGAGGAGTATAGGAACCTAATCAAGGACTTTGTTAAATGGTGCGACTCAAACCACCTACAACTGAACACCAGCAAAACCAAGGAGCTGGTGGTGGATTTTAGGAGGACCAGGACCCTCATGGACCCCGTGATCATCAGAGGTGACTGTGTGCAGAGGGTGCAGACCTATAAATACCTGGGAGTGCAGCTGGATGATAAATTGGACTGGACTGCCAATACTGATGGTCTGTGTAAGAGAGGACAGAGCCGACGATACTTCCTTAGAAGACTGGCATCTTTCAACATCTGCAATAAGATGCTGCAGATGTTCTATCAGATGGTTGTGCCGAGCGCCCTCTTCTACATGGTGGTGTGCTGGGGAGGCAACATAAAGAAGAAGGACGCCTCACGCCTGGACAAACTGGTGAGGAAGGCAGGCTCTATTGTAGGCACGGAGCTGGACAGTCTGACATCTGTGGCAGAGCGACGGGCGCTGAGCAGACTCCTGTCAATCATGGACAATCCACTGCATCCACTGAACAGGATCATCACTAGACAGAGGAGCAGCTTCAGCGACAGACTGCTGTCACCGTCCTGCTCCACTGACAGACTGAGGAGATCGTTCCTCCACCACACTATGTGACTCTTCAATTCCACCCCGGGGGGGTAAACGTTAACATTATACAAAGTTACTGTCTGTTATACCTGACAGTGTTATCACTCTTTAATTTAATATTGTTATTATCAGTATGCTGCTGCTGGAGTATGGGAATTTCTCCTTGGGATTAATAAAGTATCTATCTATCTATCTCTGGACACTATACCTCCATACAATGAATCACACAGAAGTATTTTCCTCTTAATATTTAAGATTTTATTTCATTAAGAACATTAGGCCCACATGTTGTCCATCCTTCATTTAAAACTTAAATCTAATGGCAGATACAATCTGTCCCATACTGAGCTGGCCTTTTGTCCCCTTAACTCTTTGAGGGCTGAAAATTTTTTCCAAAAAACTCAGTTTTCTGAAAAGCACACAAAGCACTGGTTTCACACATAAGTCAACATAAAATGTCTGTTGCTATGTGCTGTGGCTTCTGTTGGCGCAAGATTGGTATCTCTGGTGGCAGTGGCTGCATTGGGGGCACCTCTATGGTCAGCAGGAATGCATGGTGGGCTGGCTGTCTTCGCACAGCAGGTGGGTGGCAGTCGAAGTGTGACACAATCTGGTTTGTACCTCTTGTCATCATAAGTGGTGGTCCTCCCATGCAAACATTGCTGTAGGCGCATCAGTTATATGAAAGTCTTCATCACTTGGGGACCGATCAGATGATGCTGGTACCTCACTTTTGTTTTTGATCTCCATCTCCATATCGCTTGCATCAACTCAGAGTCCTATTCAACAAAATTACGTAAAACATCCATGGAGTATTTTGCTTTGCACATTCGCTTTGGTCTCTCGCCAGATGTCGGTGCCATTTTAAAGGTTGTTTGCTCTTCGCTACTCATGCCTGTGTAGGGTATCGTTCCTCCCCCAAACTATGCGACTCTTCAGTTCCACCCGGGGGGGTAAACGTTAACATTTAACATTATACAAAGTTATTGTCTGTTTTTACCTGCATTATTATCAATCTTTAATTTAATATTGTTTTTTGTATCAGTAAGGTGCTGCTGGAGTATGTGAATTTCCCCTTGGGATTAATAAAGTATCCTATCTATCTATCTATCTATCTATCTATCTATCTATCTATCTATCTATCTATCTATCTATCTATCTATCTATCTATCTATCTATCTCCATCTAAAATCAACAAAGCTATGTAACTTTCCTTCTAGCAAAAAGAGTCGAACTAAAATGTAAGGATGAGTTTTGTTGCAGTTTACAGCTGATTACCATCCTCTACTCCTGAATTTGACAAAAGTCGATATCAGCCCTGAAAGAGTTAAAGTCTGACTGTGGCATGGCATGGCTCACCATCACTGACATCGTTTGAGCCTCATCATGGCCATCCCTTCACTGTAGTATCGTCATCCTGATCTACACCGTCCAATCATTAACAGTCTCCGCCTCTGTTCCGGGTCTTTCTGCACTCCTCACACTTAATTCCAGAGTGCTAAGGTGACCCACCAATCGTTTTTCATTCATTTTTGTTGGCCACTGCCACCAACTGGATGGAGGCACCTTGTGTTTGACTGGCATTTTTCAGTGTCACCAGTTCTTCTGCCTTTTAAAGTTTTCTCACACATGGTGATGGTGTGGACTATCTATCTACTGGCTGTTTACACACGTGGAACGGCACTCCATCTTCGGCACTCCTCTGTATTCATTTCCGCCCGTCCACTGCTTCAAGTCATAAAAGGTAAGTGGAATGATCTAACTAACCATAAAAAGTATAAAATACATGCAAGGATATGAATGATGTACCTTGTGGCGTGTAAGTCGCTGGTTCACAGAGCAAATAAACATGTAGTTAGTGCTATTTAAAGTGCACACGGAGATCTGTATGTGGCGTCTTGTGTGCCCATCTCTTTGAGTTACCAAAATGGCACAAGTCGGTGAAAAATTTAAAAATAAAAACTGCCACCAAGTTGCTTTTTTCCTCCCCTATGTTGACACATAGCATACAGGGCACATGGCTGGTATGGTAGTTAAGGCTTTGGACTTTGAGTGCTGAGGATTGTGGGCTCTCATCCCACTACTGACCCTGTGTGACCATGAGCAAGTCATTTTAATAAGAAAAGAAAGCGCAACTAACAAGTAAGACAAGCAGGTCCCTTTTACCCTTACCTGGCACACTTCTGCTCTTCCGCCACTCCTTTTGACTTCTTGTCCAAACTCTGTGCTGGCTACTTCCCTTTACAGTGGGTTGAAAAAGTACTTGACCCCAGCTGGAAAGCCATCGTATTTCTATCTTATATCATTACAAGCTATAAAAATCACACATGCAGAGTATCACAGTGAACTTTTATTTCTCTGTGTCCATATTTTGACACATTCAGAGCTCGGTGAACTAAACAAATGCAAATTGACAATTATGTTGTGAAAAATGCTGTTGAAAAAGTAATGGACCCCTTCACATGACACCCAGTCAATACATGGCAGCAGTGCCAATCACTTTGGATATCCATCTACAAGCTTAGCACACCTGGATGGAGGCCATTCCCAATCCCCCCCCCCCCCCCCCCCCCCCCCCATTCTTCCTTGCAGAACTGCTTGAACTGGGCAAAATTTGAAGACTTTCGTTTCTGAACTACAATTCTGAGTTCACGCCACAAGTTTTCAAATCAGATTCAGATTCGGACTCTGGCTATAAACCTGGATCTTCTTTTTGTCAAACCCTGCTTTGGTTACTTTTGCACAGTGTTTCGGGTCATTGTTCTGCTGAAAGTGGTAGCGTCATCCGAGTCCCAATTTCATGGCTGACGTTTTGAAGGTTTTCTTCCAAAATCTGGACCTACTACTTACTATCCGTTCTTCCTTCAATATGGAAAAGGGACCCAGTGCCTGCCAAAGCACGATGACCCCCAAACCACCATGCTTTATGGTAGGTATGGTGTTTACCAGATCATTGGCAGTCGCTTCCATCTGCCGGACAGACAAACGCCTTTGTGTTGAGGCCTAAAAGTTCAATTTTGGTCTCATCAGACCCAAGTGCAGGACGCTCCAGAATGCAGGACTCTTGTCAAGATGTCTGTTAGCAAATTCTAATCAAGCTTTCAGACGACATTTTTTTAACTGATGGCTTTTTTCCGACAATTCTGCCATGCAGCCCCCTCTCATACCTTTGATATTGTAGTCTTGTGTACATCCACTCCAGCTGCAGAGAGTCACTTAGAGTCACCTTAGGATTTGCTCGGACGAGTTTTCTTGACATTTTCTTTGTTATTTTAACAGGGTGGCCTGACCTAGGTCGGTTCACTATGCTTCCACTTCGCTATGATGGCCTTCACAGTGGACACACTGAGGCTAAGGAGCTGGGCATTCTTCTTGGCACCATTGCCATCTTTAAACTTCTTAATCACAGTGCGTGTAGCTGCAAAAATATAAGGTGTCATCAGGCACGGGTAACATGCGTGTCAAAAGAATTATCAGAGTCCAAGAGTTCGTTTTTAAAGGTTTTATAGTGAAAGTTAAAAGCGAATAATCCAAACAAGAATAAAAGAAAAAATAGTTACACGCGTAGAATAAAAGGCAAAAAAAAAGGGAAAAATGAATCTTCTATAAACTTAGCTTTTCTTGAAGACTTTAGTATTTTTATACTTAAAGGTTCTTAATTTCTTCTTTCCTACTTAAAGGTTCTTAATTTCTTTTTCTGTACGCTTTACATACGGCACAACACATAAATTAAGTGCTGTTAAGTGCATATTTACTTCACGCACTCTAAAGGCTCGTAAGCCGGTTGGCAGATAGGCAAGTGCCCAGGCACGGTGACGTGCGATCACAGTTAAAAACCGTATGCCTCTACACCTTATACAAGGCAAGGCTGACACTAACTCACTGGAGAATAATGTTTACTCCAAGCTATTAGAAATGGCAAGAACATACCAAAATGATTCTATTCACGGGGGTTATAGGAACCTGCCATAGTTTATGCACTGTCATCTAATAAACATTCATGAATCTTATAGAGCAAGGAAAATGGCTCTTATAGTGCGTCTCAAGTCATTAGAAAGTTTCCTTGTCTTCATGTTTGTCAGTTTTTGATGTTTCACCAAATAAGCCACTTGTACTGATTTCTCAGTTGTGTGTTCTTAAGAACTGGCCTGCATAATCACTTAGAGACCAGTCCACACGCTAGAGGATGAATGGCTTGATTGTGGACACCAGTTTTCATTACCCTTAACAATCGGACAGGCTCCACGCTATTAGAACATTAGAACACTCTAGACAAGAACAGGCCATTCAGCCCAACAAAGCTCGCCAGTCCTATCCACTTATTTCTTCCAAAATAACATCAAGTCCATCCATCAATCCATTAACCAGCCCGCTATATATCCTAACTACAGGGTCACGGGGGTCTGCTGGAGCCAATCCCAGCCAATACAGGGCGCAAGACAGGAAACAAACCCCAGGCAGGGCACCAGCCCACCACAGATAACATCAAGTCAAGTTTTGAAATTCCCTAAGGTCCTCCTGTCTACCACACTACTTGGCAGCTTATTCCAAGTGTCTATCGTTCTTTGTGTAAAGAAAAACTTCCTAATGTTTGTTCAAAATTTACCCTTCACAAGTTTCCAACTGTGTCTCCGTGTTCTTCATAAACTCATTTTAAAGTCACCGTCTTGATCCACTGAACTAATTCCCTTCATAATTTTATACACTTCAGTCCTATTAATCTCCTATAAAGGCTTAGCTCTTTTAATTTTTCCTCCTAACTCATCCCCTGTAGCCCTGAATCAGCCTAGTTGCTCTTCTCTGGACCTTCTCTTGTGCTGCTATGTCCTTTATGTAGCCTGGAGACCCAAACTGCACACAGGACTCCAGATGAGGCCTCACCAGTGTGTTATAAAGCTTTACTAGAACCTCCTGTGACTTGTACTCCACACATCAAGGCGCTATATAACCTGACATTCTGTTAACCTTCTTAATGGCTTCTGAACACTGTCTGGCAGTTGATAGTAATGAGTCCACTATGAATCCTAAATCCTTCTCATAAGGTGAACTTTTGATTTTCAGACATTAGAACATTAAAACATTAGAGCAATCAGGACAAGAGCAGGCTATTCAGCTCAACAAACCTCACCAGTCCTGTCCATGAATTTCTTCTAAAATTACATCGAGTTGAGTTTTGAAGGTCCATAAAGTCCTTCTGTTCACCACACTACCAGGGCACAAGGCAGGAAACAAACCCCGGGCAGGGCACCAGCCCACCACAGATAACATCAAGTCAAGTTTTAAAAGTCTTACTGTCCACCACACTACCTGGTCGCTTATTCCAAGTGTCTATCTTTCTTTGTGTAAAGAAAAACTTCCTAATGTTTGTACGAAATTTTCCCTTCACAAGTTTCCAACTGTGTCCTCGTGTTCTTGATGAACTCATTTTAAAGTCACCGTCTTGATCCACTGAACTAATTCCCTTCATAATTTTATACACTTCAGTCCTATTAATCTCCTATAAAGGCTTAGCTCTTTTAATTTTTCCTCCTAACTCATCCCCTGTAGCCCTGAATCAGCCTAGTTGCTCTTCTCTGGACCTTCTCTTGTGCTGCTCTGTCCTTTATGTAGCCAAAGATGAGGCCTCACCAGTGTGTTATAAAGCTTGAGCAGAACCTCCTGTGACTTGTACTCCTCACATCAAGGCGCTATATAACCTGACATTCTGTTAGCCTTCTTAATGGCTTCTGAACACTGTCAGGAAGTCGATATCTTAGAGTCCACTATGACTCCTAAATCCTTCTCATAAGGTGGACTCTCAATTTTCAGATCACCCTTTGTGTATTCAAATCTCACATTTTTACTTCCTATGTTTAATTCTTCACATTTACTGACATTAAATTTCATTGTCCACAAATCTGCCCAAGCCGGTCTGCTGTCCAAGTCCTTCTGTGATGATATAACAGATTCCAAATTATCTGCTAATTCACCTATCTTGGTATCATCTGCAAACTGAATCAGCTTGTTATTTAGATTCCTTTCCATATCATTTATAGATATTAAAAATAGCAGCAGCCCCCTCACTGCCCCTTACTCTTCACCGCTCTTAATGTAGGCCAGTTCTGATGAGGTTCCTCGCACCATCACCCTCTGCTTCCTGTGTCTGAGTCAATTCTACACCCATCTAAAAACATCACTCTGAACTCCCACTTCTTTTAGTTTGATGCCCACCCTCTAATGTGGCACCTCACCAAATGCTTTCTGAAAGTCAAGATAAATAATCTCATCTGCTCCACTCTGGTCGTATCCTTTTGTTGCCCCCTCATAGAATTCCAGCATGTTAGTAAAACATGACCTCCCTCTTCTGAGCCCATGCTGACTGTTCCTAATAACTCCTGCCCTTGCCACGTGTTGCTTAATCTTATCTTTAATAATTCCTTCCATTAATTTTCCTGTGATGCACGTTAAGTTTACTGGCCTATAGTTGCTTGGATCTACCCGGTCACCCTTTTTATATAATGGGATGATATTTGCCATTTTCTAGTCCTTCGGAATCACTATTTCACTGATATTTTCTTTATCGATGCAGCATAATTTGATTGTCAGGATTTTTTAGTGAGACTTTATTGTCCAAGAGGCCCTCATTTATATGAAACTAAAGATGCATTTTCAAACTCTCCATCTTCTTAAAATAATTGATCACAAAAGCAACCTTGAATGTTGCGGGGTTTTATTGACCCGAACTCACCTTAAGGGGCAGTAGGTAGTCGTGCAGGGTAATTTACAAACAGAGTCCTGCTTCGATGGCGCCGATTACACTTATTTGCAAAGATTTCCACTCTCCCGGGAGCCGACGGGGCACTTGAAGTGTCACAAACAGTGTGAGAAGAGAGGACGCTGCCCAAAACTGCGAAGGTCTCGACCCGGCGGAGCAGCCAGACATTCCGCGCCTCCCAGCGTCCACTTTGTTCTCACGACCCCTCGCTGCTGAAGGCGGTCTCGTCTTCACGTTGTTTACAGCTTGGCGCAGTTAAAAAGTAGAAAGACGCAAAGCTGTTTTCCTCATCTTTTCTACTATCAAGTACTGGCAACTAAAAAAAAGTTACAATTTGGCAGTTTCCGTGACAGTCGCATGGACGAATAAATAAAACTTCTCTGTCAGAACGCGCAGACGGCTCAGCGCTGTAGTCCAGAGAGGAGGCTGGGAGCGGGTGACGCGGGGCGCACTTCTATGGGATAGATCGGCGCGTTTGTGTTTACTTCTTTTCAATATCAGTAAAATAACTCTCACACAAATAATAACAATTCATAAAGACGATATAAAAATGGCGTCCACAAAAGAAGTGAATAGTTCCTGTATTATAATATGTTCTGTGGTCATATGTAATTTCGATATCGCGTGGTCATACATAATTTCCGTTTCATACGTAATTTCCATATCGTGTGCTCATAAGTAATTTCCGTTTCAAACGCAAAAAGAATTTTATATATATAGATTTAAACTTAGTCTAGGGGGTCAAATACTTTTTCAACCCACTGTATTTAATCCAGATAATGACCTTCAGCTTTAATAGGAGGTGCCTCGTTATCCTTCTAGCCAATAGCTGAATTCAACCTTGCCCTTTGTTACCTTCCAATTTCCCATATGCCATATGCTGCTGTAAGTGGCGCCAACCACAGATTTGTGTTTTCTTATTTTTTTCTTGTATATTCCTATTTGACATACTGTAGTTAATTTATGATTTTATTTTTGATAAACACTGCTCAAAAAAAATGAAGGAAACACTTATACAATCCAGTGTAACAGCAAGTCAATGAAGCTTCTGGGATATCAATATGTCAAGTTAGGAAGCACAAGCGAATGTGAATCAACTTCACCTTCTTTGGTGCAAATGAAAGTGACAACAGATGACCTGTGGCCTCATGTATAACGCCGTGCGTAGAACTCACGCTATAACATGGCGTAAGCACAAAATTGGAAATGTTCGTACGCACAAAAAAATCCAGATGTGTAAATCTGTGAGAACGCCAACTTCCACGTTCTTCCACTACATAAATCCCGGTCAGCGTGAAATGTAACGTACATGCACGCGCCCGCTGTCCCGCCCCCAACTCCTCCCAGAATTACGCCTCTTTGAATATGCAAATCAATATAAATAGCCCTTAACCTCAGCCTTCTGTGAAAAGACAATGGCAAAAGCACAAGGGAAAATAGAAGAATTTCAGCGAATACCAAGTGGAGGCAAAGAAAAACGTACTATTTGTTGGTTTAAACAGTGGTATAAACAACAAAAGGAAGTTGATTGAGTGACATAGCGTGTCGGAGAAACTCGAAAGCTCAAGTTCACAAAGTCGCACAGTGCCCAAAATAAAAAAGAAGTTGTCAAATATCAAAGTCGCCGTGAAAAGGTGAGTCATAGCCCATTGTCTGAGTGTCACATGAAAGCTTATTAGGGTACAAAGAAAAAAAAAGGCACACAGTGGGAAAAAAGCTTGAAATGCCAACTTTAATCTTGAAATTTCCACTTTAATCACATAGTTTATTTTGTCATTAAAGTAGAACATCAGAAACTTTATGTTAAAATCGTTTAATTTACTAGTTTCTCAAATCCCATCGTAAATAAAGTAGTGCGTTAAATGCTTTGTTTTGTATTTGATCTTCTATGTGCTCTGTGTGTGTGAATCACTACGTGCTTCTTAAATGGGCTTTCTCTTCCTCCGACAGGACACAGAATCCATTACATTCGTGATATTACAGCTCTCTGAATAATTAAAATACTGAGATGTATACATGATATCATTTTCATGATGATAGGAGTTAAAGCATGTTATTAAACAGGCGAACACGGTGGCGCAGTGATTGTTCATATCTCATGCAAGATGCTTGCTGCACCATGTGCGACCTTTGATGAAATAATTTATTGCAGCAGTACTGTCTCTTTCAAACGTACTAACCTCCAATTCCTGTCCTTACTTTTCTTTCTCCAAATACCCAATCGCCACACAATCAGCTCAGTAATAGACATTAAGCCATCTGTAAGCTTAGAACGCCGATTCTTCAAAACATTTAAGGAACATTGAAATATCTTTGTAGTATGTGTTTAATTATTCTATCCATCTATCCATCCATTGTCGCGTCAGTACCAGCAAGAATACAGCGCGAGGCAGGAACAATCCATGAACGGAGTGCCAGCTCCTTGCTAGCACAGTGACACCGTGTCCTCACATGTTTAATTAACAACAATATAGATTATTTAAATGATGTTAACATTTTATCTGTATAATGTAATTAACATTTTGCTGCATTTCATCTTAAAAATGATATCGTCATCATATGTAAATATGCGCTTTATAAAGTGGCTCAGGTTGTGCAATATTATAACTGTATCGCAAGTTTACAGTGAGGTGATTGTACTTATAAGTACAAACAGTTTTACAAGGAGCACTTGATGGACTGATTGAGTGCGTTTAGAGCTCTTGGGATGAAACTGTTTTTGAACTGCGAGGTCCATACAGGAAAGGCTCTGAAGCGTTTGTCGTATAGGGAGCAGTTCAAATAGACAGCATGGCTGAGGCAGCATGTGCTTGATGCTGTATACTGATAATTCTCTTTCTGATCAGCTGCTGTAGAGCTGTGATTCACACTCAGATACAGTGATATAAATACTCCGAGTGGTGCAGTGAGAGTAATATGGAAAAAGATGATCCGCTGTGGCAACACCTAATGGGAGCAGCTGAAAAGAAGAAAAAGAATGTGCAGTGGGAGTAACAACGCTAAAGCAGCTGTGGTATTTGGAATACTTTGGCCATTTCCTGGACTATTATATTGTTACAGGTTAATTACAATCAGATGCCTTAAACTATTAAACAATATGCAGTTAGTTTCAATGTATATGATAAAGCCGTGTCAGGGATGTGGATCTAAAAAAGAAAGGATAACCACACAGGAACAGTAATACTGCTTTGACGCTGGGTGCCACCAGCTTTCCAAACCAAGCGGAGAACTTGTGTACGCCAGGGTTGGAGCTACAGTGAAAATGTGCGTGGCTTAATGGCAAGTTTAGGTTTTATACATCGCGATTTAAGCATGGAAACGTTCGTACGCAACATTTTTGTGCGTACGCACCGTTCATACATGAGGCCCTTGGAGAAGCAACAGCAAGACACCCCCATAAAGGGAATGATGGCCACAGAGAATTGCTCTCTCCTAATCCTTCATCACTTTTTCCCTAGTTTTGCAGGTTGCACAGGTAGTCCCGCTCCTCCAGTATCATCACAAGAAGGTTTGCTGTGTCTTCCAGCACAGTCTCAAGTGCACTGAGGAGATACCAGGAGATGGGCCATTACATGAAGACAGCTGGACAGGCCCATAGAAGGACATCAGCACAGCAGCAGGACCGGTATCTGCTCCTTTGTGTGAGGAGGAACAGAAGGAGCACCGCCAGAGCCCTACAATATGACTCGAGATGGCTACTGGTGTGCATGTATCTCACCAAACTGTCAGAAACAGACTCCATGAGGGTGACATGAGGGCTTGATGTCTTCTTGTGGGACCTGTGCTCAGAGCCTATCACAACGGGCAGCTCTGCCATTGGTGCCCCATTCTTTTCACAGAGCAGGTTCACACTGAGCACATGTGACAGACATGAAAGAGTCTGGAGAGGCCATGGTGAATACTATGCAGCCCGCAACATCACCATCATTACCGGTTTGGCGGTGGGTCAGTGATGGTCTGGGGAGGCATATCCTTGTTGGGTCCACGTACTAGGCAGCGGTACCCTGATTGCTGTTAGGTACCAGGATGAAATCGTCAGAGCCATTGTCAGACGTTATGCCGTGTGCAGTGGGCCCTGGGTACCTCCTGGTGCAGGACAATGTCTGGTCTCAGGTAGTCAGTGTAGTATGGAAGTTCCTGGATGACGAAAGCATTGATGCCATTAACGGTCCCACAAGTTCCCCAGACCAGAATCTGATTGAGAATCTCTGGGACGTTATGTATCGGTGCATCCAAAGCCGCCAAGTAGCGCCACCGACTGTCCAGGAGCTCACTGATTCCCTGCTCCGGGTCTGGGAGGAGATCCCCCAAGGCACCTGCAGTCTCATCAGGAGTGCATACAGTCACTCGGGGGCCACATACACTACTGAGTCACATTAGGAGTTGCCATGATGAAATTCACACAGGTTGGATCAGCATGTGATTTCAATTTTTGACTTTGATTTTCGGTGTGATGTTGAATCAATCCTTAATGGGTTGGTGATTTTGATTTCCATTGACTATTGTTGCATTATTTTGTTCTCAATGAATTACACAGAATTACTCAGTAAAGATTTTCCACTTGAATATTTCATTCATTCAGGATCGGATGTGTGATTTAAGTTTCCACTTCATTTGTTTGAGCAGTGTACTTTATTAATCTACGGGGGGAAATTGTCTTTCCACATGACCTTGGAGTTCAGAACACAGGGCTTGCTGTAGTACAGTGCAATTTTCCGGTTAAGGCCCTTTGTCAAGGGCCCAACGGAGTAGGATCCCTTCAGTAACAGGTTTTGAACCGGCAACCTTCCAGATACCACCCTGGATCCTTAGTCTCTGAGCCACCACTCCGCCGTATACTCACCCTTGTGTAAGTCTCCCTGTGTTAATCCCTCCTGTTTGTGTTATCAGATCATTGGTGACATTCACCTAACATGATAGATACCAGCTAACCTTATAGGTTCTTTTTATTTTTTTTTTTGTACATGATGTCTGTCTGCCCATCAGTCGGTCAGTCCGCATGAAACAACTTGGCTCCCTTTGGACCAGTTTTGCTGAAATGTGGCTCACTTATTCCTCAAGGTAATCTGTCGTGACAATTTAATTTCCGTAGAAATATCTTAAACAGATCACGCTGTACACTGCAAAGATGTCTTTGCAGAGTTTCTTTGCAGCCTTTGTCGATTCTTGCAAAGCGTTCGACTCAGTTGATCGAGCTGCTCTGTGGGATCGTGAGGGTTCGCGGGATCTGCGATTTTTCCCCAGTTGATTCTAGGGTTCATTCATCAGCGGTGTGTTCTGCTCCTACTCTGTTCAATGCTTGTATGGACTTGACTTACTGTAGGCTACACAGTTTTAAAATGTCAAAATCCCCCATTGAAAAGCATCAGTGACTTTGTGAACTCGCCTGACTTAAAACATTCTGTATGACTGCAACTACACATTAGTTAACGGTTTCAATTTTCCCTTCGCAGAGGGTTACGCCAACTTGTCATCCGATAGCCGCTAGTGCCGGCAAAAAGATTTCCCCTGCAAGTCAAAGAAACTACAGCAGACTGCGTGCGCAAAAAGGAAGTCGCGTCACTGGCTTTTTGCGCGCGCGCGGGACTGCACCCCTTGTCCAGCACGAACCTCTGTATTCATTTCCGCCCGTCCGATGCTTCAAGTCGTAAAAGGTAAGTGGAATGATCTAACTAACCGTAAAAAGTATAAAATACATGCAAGGAGAACAAAACTTTATCTGTTTATGAATGATGTACCTTGTGGCGAGAAAGTCGCTGTGCGCAGAGCAAATAAACTTATAGTTAGTGCTATTTAAAGTGTATATGGAGCTGTGTAAGCGGTGCCCGTCTCTTTGAGTTAACAAAACGGTGTCCTAATCGCGCATTCAAAATTATTAGACTTTAAGTAATTATTAGAAAAACAACCCTTTGTTCCCGATTTACACGTTACCAAAAGGGGTGGGACATTTTGAAGAGGATTCCACAGCGTGCGCCGGTTGAGTTTCATAAACTCCGCTGACTCTAATGACTGCACCTGAGGCGGCCGCCAGTGTCGTGTAATTGCAGGGGGTCTCCAACTCTGGTCCTGGAGGACTACTGTGGCTGTAGGTTTTCATTGTAACCCTTTTCTTAATTAGTGACCTGTTTTTGCTGCTAATTAACTTCTTTTGAATTCATTTTAAATTGACTTGCTTTTTTAAGATGTGATCCCCTGAATTTCTTCATCGTTCCTCAGAATTAATTTCTTTCCTTAAAT
Organism: Erpetoichthys calabaricus; assembly: GCF_900747795.2. NCBI lineage: Eukaryota > Metazoa > Chordata > Cladistia > Polypteriformes > Polypteridae > Erpetoichthys > Erpetoichthys calabaricus. The sequence goes on from NC_041405.2 coordinate 157,871,518, forward strand.
GACACCCAAACAGAAATGAAATGTGAAGTGAGTGAGCCAACAGAAGACCAACTCAGTCAGGGTCTCAAACTCCAACCAATTTCACTCCAACCAGCTGCTTAATGAGGCTGTGATTCTTGTTGTTAATTAAACCTGTTCTTTAATTCCTTGGCTTGTTGCAGCTCTCTTTGTACCATAGCAGACATTTCTGAAATTACAGATGTTCTCTTTTCTAAGTGCAGCTCAGTTAAAACGTTTTGGGGACCTGAGTAAATCAACATTCCCGAGACCTTCATCTTTCTTTATTTTCAGATACTGTATGATGGTCACAGTTTGCTGGTCCTGTTTTAGCTCATTTTGTATCTTATTATTGTTTGACAGCTAAGTAAGGAAAAAGAAACAATTGAGTGGTCTGAGTCTTCAAGAGCAAGTCAAATAAAATTAATACAAAAGAAGTTAATTAGCAGCAAAAACAGGTCACTAATTAAAAAAAGGGTTAGAATGGAAACCTGCAGCCCTCTAGGACCGGAGTTGGGGACCTCTGGTCTAGTGGATTGACCGGCCTGTTTGACCGTTTACCTTACACTACGCCAAGCTCACAGCGCCATTATCTGCAGATTACAGGGGTGGGCAGAAGTAGGTTTACGGTTGTTTGTATGGAAAAAGACATACATACAATACAATACAGTTTATTTTTGTATAGCCCAAAATCACACAGGAAGTGCCGCAATGGGCTTTAACAGGCCCTGCCTCTTGATAGCCCCCCAGCCTTGACTCTCTCAGAAGACAAAGAAAAACTCCCAAAAAAACCTTGAAGGGGAAAAATGGAAGAAACTTTGGGAAAGGCAGTTCAAAGAGAGACCCCTTTCCAGGTAGGTTGGGCGTGCAGTGGGTGTCAAAAGAAGGGGGTCAATACAATACAATGCATTACACAGAACAGAACAATTTCTCAATATAGTAAGAAATAAAAAATATAAATTTTAGAAGTACAGAGCAGAAATTAACAGTAGATGATATATCCCATAATAAGATTTGGATTTGTGTAGAGTCCTGGAGACCTCATCCTTCAAGCTGCCTCCCCCATTTGGCCATTCCACGGCTGAAACAGTGCTGGGCCAGCCAATCCGATGAAAGGACCCCTCTTTCCCATGATTCCTACGATCCTCCATCTGGGATGACTTTTCCTTAGGCAGGCAAACAACTTGGCAGGTGGGCCGTGGCACCAAGTGCCATATTTGAGTACCGAGAAGAAAAACAGAATAAGTGAGGGTTAGTATACAGTTATAACTGTCATGTTACTTATGTTTTAGTGCTAATGACTAACAACAGAGATGCAGTCTGTACAGTTAATCAGCAGCTCTAGTCAGGGTGTGCTAAACTGAAGTAGTGAGTCTTCAGCCGGGATTTAAAAGCTGAGACCGAAGGGGCATCTCTTATAGTAGCAGGCAGACCAGTCCACAGTTTAGGGGCCCTGTAACTAAAAGCTTGACCTCCCACTGTTATTTTATTAATCCTTGGAATCATAAGTAGACCAGCATCTTGAGATCTTAATGTGCGCTCAGGTTTGTAAGTCATGATAAGTTCAGACAAGTAAGCCGGACCTCGACCATTTAATGCTTTATATGTTAAAAGAAGGATTTTGAAATCTGCCCTGAACTTAACCGGGAGCCAGTGTAAGGATTTAAGAACTGGAGTTATGTGTTCGTATTTTCTTGTTCTTGTAATAATTCTTGCAGCCGCATTTTGGATTAACTGGAGGCTGTATAAAGAACAGTTTGAACATCCAGTGAACACCGCATTGCAGTAGTCAATCCTACTAGAGATAAATGCATGAATTAGTTTCTCGGAATCCTGTTAATTTAGAAAGCGCCTTAATTTCCTAACATTTTTAAGATGGAAGAAACATGTTTTGGACAACTTTGTAATATCCATCCATTATCCAACCCGCTATATCCTAACTACATGGGGGTCTGCTGGAGCCAATCCCAGCCAACACAGGGTGCAAGGCACCAGCCCACTGCAGGGTGCACACACACACACACACCCACACCCCAAGCACACACTTGGGACAATTTAGAATCGCCAATACACCTAACCTGCATGTTTTTGGACTGTGGGAGGAAAGCCACGCAGACACGGGGAGAACATTCAAACTCCACGCAGGGAGGACCAAAAAGACATACAGGTTATGATTATTATTATAGCTTTATTAATTCAATAGCTTTAAGAAGAAGACAAATTATACAAATAAATTATACAATAATAAATAATAATAACACAAAAATAAACTCTGAACTTCACATACTCAAACCTGTAAACCTACTTTTGTCCACCTCTGTATAATAACTTACTGTTTTATTGTCAGTGTAATTTACTAGTGGGGCCAGATGATCAGGTCAAAGGGACTGTCTCGATTTCGGGGTAAACAAAGAAAAATATCAAAATTCCTATTTTAACAGGCTGACTATTTAATAAAATAGTACTCTTGTCGAAACAAATATCCTCACAATATATTTAGAATCTTGCATATGGAATTCCAAATGGGACTTGCCTCATGCCTCAGCTCCCAAAGTGATGTAATATACTGTAGTGATGGAAGGCTTTGACTTCCCAGGATGCTCTGTGGTGCTGCACCTAAAAGTAGGCTTTTAATTATAATTTAAATTAAACAGTATGTTTTGTTTAATTTTATTTTGTACATTTTGGCAATGAGAGTGTTCTATTGAAGTTTGTGTGTGTTGTTTGGGTGACGTGGAGGTTGTTGAATTTGCCTGCCTCCACTAACTGATGACACCTGATGTACAGTTGTGCTTAAAAGTTTGTGAACCCTTTAGAATTTTCTATATTTCTGCATAAATATGACCTACACATCATCATATTTTCACTCAAGTCCTAAAAGTAGATAAAGAGAAACCAGTTAAACAAATGAGACAAAAATATTATACTTGGTCATTTATTTATTAAGGAAAATGATCGAATATTACATATTTGTGAGTGGCAAAAGTATGTGAACCTTTGCTTTCAGTATCTGGTGTGACCCCCCTTTGCAGCAATAACTGCAACTAAACGTTTCCACTAACTGTTGATCAGTCCTGCACACCACACACGGCATGGAGGAATTTTCGCCCATTCCTCCGTACAGAACAGCTTCAACTCTGGGATGTTGGTGGGTTTCCTCACATGAACTGCTCGCTTCAGGTCCTTCCACAACATTTCGATTGGATTACGGTCAGGACTTTGACTTGGCCATTCCAAAACATTAACTTTATTCTTCTTTAACCATTCTTTGGTAGAACGACTTGTGTGCTTAGGGTCGTTGTCTTGCTGCATGACCCACCTTCTCTTGAGATTCAGTTCATGGACAGATGTCCTGACATTTTCCTTTAGAATTCTCTGGTATAATTCAGAATTCATTGTTCCATCAATGAAGGTAAGCCGTCCTGGCCCAGATGCAGCAAAACAGGCCCAAACCATGATACTACAACCACGTGTCACAGATGGGATAAGGTTCATATGCTGGAATGCAGTGTTTTCCTTTCTCCAAACATAACGCTTTTCATTTAAACCAAAAAGTTCTATTTTGGTCTCATCCGTCCACAAAACATTCTTCTTCTGGTTTGTCCACGTGATCTTTAGCAAACTGCAGACGAGCAGCAATGTTTTTTTTTGGAGAGCAGTGGCTTTCTCCTTGCAACCCTGCCATGCACACCATTGTTGTTCAGTGTTCTCCTGATGGTGGACTCATGAACATGAACATTAGCCAATGTGAGAGAGGCCTTCAGTTAGTGCTGGGCGGTATACCGGTTCATACCGAAAACCGTTTTTTATTTTTTTTATGATATGGATTTTTCTTATACCGCAACACCGGTTTAAATTGCCTAAACGACATTCGGAACGTGGCGCAGCGGGAAACTATTCAAGTGGGGACCTTTTTCACTGCTACACTGCTAAACACAGATTTGTTGCACTAGGGCTCTTTTTCACTGCTACACCACCAAATAGTGGGCGGTAGCATAGGTATACCGCGTGGTGAAAATGGACAGAGAGCCGAAAAAAAGGTGTCACGTCTGTCGCCTGGAGATGCTTTAGTTTTAAAAGGTCATGTGTAAACACTGTTTCTATACTACTGGATAATACTGCAAGCCAAGTTGTACTTGTTTTATTTGTTTTCAATACAGTGTAATGTACCTGGGTACTGTGTAATATTGTGACGACATGTTGACTTTATTCTCGTACTTTGTCATTAAAGTAGAACATCGTAAACTAAACTTCATCGTAAAATGAATATTTAATTTACTAGATTTTCTCAAACCCCGTCATAAGTTATATAGCACATTAAATGCTTTGTGTTAAGTGTTCCCCGAGCTTCTTAAACTGACTTCCTCTGCACTAAGAGGAGGCAACGGCAGCAATCGCCGCACAGAATCCATTCACATGATATTCATGCTCTCTGAACATTTAGAATGCCAAGATAAATACTTGATATAAATAAATACTTGATATAAATTCTAAATTTTCAGAGAGCAGGAATGGATTCTGTATGATGATCGCTGTCTCTTAGTGCGGAGGAAGTCAGTTTAAGAAGCGTACTGATTAACAACTGGGTCGGGGAACACAACACAAAGCATTTAATGTGCTGCATTAACTTATGACGGGGTTTGAGAAAATCTAGTAAATTAAACAATGATTTTAGGATGAAGTTTAGTTTACGACATTCTGCTTTAATTATAAAGTAAACTATGAGAATAGAGTGGAAATGTCGACTTTATTCTCGACGTATAGTTTTTTTTTTCTTCCGTGTCCGTATTTTTTTTTTTCTTCACCGTGGCCCTAATACGATTCCGTAGGGCTATACCACAAATACAATTATAAATGCAAGTTGCAGTTGTATTATTTATGTATATAGCTTAGCTTGAAGCAAGGTCCATATTAATGCAGTTTGCCTAAATGATAGTTCAGTTGGTAAAGATGTCATCACCAAGATTGCACTTGTTTTATTTTATTTTAATTTGGTGAATACTGTGTAATGCACCTGGGCTTTTAAAGCCTTGAAGTAATAGTGCAACTATCAGTAATAATACAATTATTTATTTTATTGTTATTATTTATTAGTTTAAATATTTTGCAGTTTAATGATGGCAAAGTTGTTTAAAAAGTCACTTTAACGTGTCAGTGGACAGAGATTGTTAACATTAACAGAAAGTGTAGTTGTTTTACAAAAAATATTTATTTATTCCTTTTCTAAGACATGTTCAGTGCAATACAACTTTTGACAAGCACTTCTGGATATTTTCCTAAGTCTAAATACCTCTTTGGATGGTTGAAAATATGTTGTAAAAATTATAATTTAAGTTTTTGCAAAATTTGTTAAATAAAAAGGTTCTATATTTTGACTGCATCTGTCATGCAATGTGATTTCCTTCTCTTCATTAGTGCCACCCCCTTGAAAAGTATCACTTTATGGGGCAATGCAAACCTGTATTAATACTTGTGTGCACATTAAAATGTTTTTTTTGTACATTGTACAATGCTCTTGACAGTGGAATAGGTTATTCTTAGCCAGTAATTGCAGCGGAAAATGTGTTTAACATCCACTCATGCATGGGAAAAAAATACCGTCAAATACCGTGAAACTGGGATAATTTAGAAAAATACCGTGATATAGAATTTTGGTCATACCGCCCACCCCTACCTTCAGTTGCTTAGAAGTTACCCTGGGGTCCTTTGTGACCTCGCCGACTATTACACGCCTTATTCTTGGAGTGATCTTTGTTGGTCGACCACTCCTGGGGAGGGTAACAATGGTCTTGAATTTCCTCCATTTGTACACAATCTGTCTGACTGTGGATTGGTGGAATCCAAGCACAGGTACGAGAATGCAGTCAGACTTTCTTTTTAGGGCACATACACCGTCCAGATGTGAACACTAGCTTGGAGAGTCGCTTGTGAACTGAAGAGTCTATAGCTGCAGGTGGAAGCTGCCGTCACTGTACTTTGTATATAAGAGCCAGATCGAATGTTATTTACCTTGGTTTATTTACTTTCTTTTGTTATACTATGTTTTATTAAGTTTAATGTCACTGTTCTTTGTGCCCACTGTTGTAGACTCATTCATACAGGCAGACCAAGTATGGTACACAGGGGCACAGCACCAGCATTTAGATTTGCTGAGCCAAGCACAGAATTAGAGAGCCAAAGACAACTGGAGAATTGAATAGTCAGCCTAAAGACAGACTAAGTATATTTCTGTCTTCTGTCAGCACACCATCTCTTGCCTTGTTGGGAGAATGAGAACTGTATGTAGGCATTGTGCTAATTCTGTATTTTTGAAGGTGGGATTTGAGTCCCGTCCTGTCCTTGTTTGCCAAGAACCTGCACATGGAGCAACCCGAATATAAGAATGGATCTACGGCCAAAACTTTGAAGCTTCCGGGCGGAAGAGTATGTCTTCCGTCCGAGGCCGGGCAGAAGATTATGTCTTCTGTCCGGTTAAAATCCTTTCAGCGTGGCGACGAAAGATGGCAGACGGAGTAGGTCGAGTCTCCCACATGCTTGATATGTCTGTCATAAGCTTCCCATTTGTAATACCGCATGAACCCGTCAATAAAGAGCTAGATTATCCTTTTTACTTCTCGTGTAAATCTTGTAACCGTCTAATTGCATGCTGGAGGGGGATAATACCTTTTTTATTTAAAATTATTTAAATTCAGGTTAATTAAAACGCCGCAATTGAAAAGAACACATTTCCAGAGAGCTAATGCCTCTTAAGGAAACAACTTCCTACAGCGTAAAGTCACAAGTAGACTGCAGAGCTATAGTGCGTCTTTATGTGAAAACAGTAGTGTCAGATGGGGAGGGGTGCAGGGTAGGATCGTGAACGCGACCGTGAGAATGAAACTGAATAAATAAAAAAAAAAAACAAAGCTAATCTTTACAAGTATTATATTTTTACACCGGCTGTTACAGACTGAAATCAAATGTATGTTTTTATTCTAAAATAGTAAGAATACTAGCAGCTCACTTCTCAAAACAGACTGGTCAGGATTGAACCCATGAAGTTTTGATTACCAGTCGACAGTTGATACCGTTGCACCACTGAAGCGGTTATAGCAAATGCGCGTCAATGTCGCTCCTTAATGTGGGTTCTTTTTCTGCAGTTATATTTTTGAATAAAAGTGCACTTGTTCTGTTATATTTGTACCTTTTGTGAAAGTGTTTCTTTGATATTTGGACTTCAGGCTTCACACATTATACACTTCATGTCTACATTTTGTCAATTATTACTAAAACATGAAAACGTTTCTGTTTTAACAATGTGTTTACATAGATCAGGGGTCCTCAATCACAGTCCTGGAGGGCCGCAGTGGCTGCAGGTTTTTGTTCTAACCTGGTTACTTAATTAGAAAGCAATTCTTGCCAATAATTTAATTTCATGGCTTGTTAGTGCTTTAACTCTGCTATGTCTGGTAATTCTTATATCCTGGATTTTCTTTCCCTTTCTAAGGATATCATCCAAATGATTTGAAGGCTAAAATGGAAGAGAAATTCTCAGTCCTTCACTTTTTCCTCTTCAATTTCCTTCCAAGTACTTAATTTAACCCAATAGTGCATGATAAATACACACAGAGGTGTAAATGGTAACAAGCTAAATGGAGAAATGCTGGTCTTTTTTGTCATTTGTATGTTATTGCTAATTAGGAGCAATTAAAAGCCAAGAATATGGCTATTTAAGACTAAAATAAGCAATAAGGTTCAAAATCTTAACGAGCGAGACCACTAAAGTGAAACAGAAGTGTTACGTGAGCAATAAGTGCTTCTTATTAAGCAATTGGGCAGTTGGAGCAAAAACCTGCAGCCACTGCGGCCCTCCAAGACTGTGATTGAGGACCCCTGACATAGATCGTTGTAGACACGGAACACACATGAAATGCATGAGTTCCAAATAACGATCTAGTATTTATAAAAGGTGTCAGTTTGCTTGACTTCTCACTCTATACAACTCCAAGCAACTGACATGCAGGTAAACAGACTTGAGCTGAGAAAACTGTGCGGCGGTGAGGGATGTGATAGTAGGCTGCTTGCTGCTTATCAACATATTTACAGGACAAAAGACGCTGATGTAGAAGTGTGAAGTGATTTAAGGTGGGACGGATCTACGAGTTTTTTCATAGGCTCTGGTAATTCTAGTGTTAAATAGCAAATAAATGTAGTTAATTAGTAGCAAAAAACTAGTCGCCAATTAAGAAAATGGTTAGAATGAAAAATCTGGATCCACTGTGGCTCTCCAGGATCGGTGTTGCCCACCCCTGAACCAGAATGACAAAGTGAAGACAGAAAGGTTTTGCAAATTTATTACAAATCAGAAAAATGAAATCTCTCATTCCTAGACATATTCAGACCCCCTTCGTTCAGCACTTTGTAGAAGCTTCTTTGTCAGCAGTTCCAGCTTTGAGTTTTCTTGGTAAGCCTGTACATGCTTTGCACATCTGGATTTGATCCCATTCTTCCTAGCAAATTCTCTCAATCTCCATTAGATTGAATGGGAAGTGTCTGTGAACTGCCATCTTCAGGTCTCTCTACATATCTTTTATGCCGTTTTAAGTCTGAGCGTTTACTGGGCCAGTCAAGGACATTCAGAGACATCCAGTGTCGTCTCATGCTGAAAAGTGAACTGTCACCCAGCCCCACCGTCTGAGGTGGTGTGCACTCTGGAGCAGGTTTTCATCAGGGACCTCACTTTATTTGGCCTCATTCATCCTTGTCTTGATTCTGAGCAGTCTCACTGTCCCTGCTCCCTATGGCAGGATGTCCCCACCACCGTGCTTCATCGTATTAAGCAGGTGATGAGCAGTGCCTGGTCTTTGCCAGACACAGTGCTTGGAGTTCTGCCCCAAGAGTTCAGTATTTCCCTAATGCTCCAGAGTCCTTTAATCTGTCATTTGCCTTTCACTTGAAAATGGCTTCCATTAATGCCTGATTGATGTGGGGCTGCTGAGATGGTCATCTTCTGGCCGGTTCTCCCATTTCAGCAGAGGTCTGTTAGATTGACCATTCGGTTCTTGGTAACCTCTCTGACCATGGCTATTCTTGACCAGTTACCCAGTTTGTCTGGACTACCAACTCTAAGAAAAGTCCCAAATAGCTCCAAACTAATTTCATTTCACACTTTAAGGGGGCACTGTGCTCCTGGGACCACTCAAAGCTTCAGAAATAGGTTTGATCCCTTTGCCCTGATCTTTGCATCGCCACAATTTGATTATGGAGGTCTACTGAGAGTTCCTTGGACTTCATCCATGTTTTAAATGTAATATTTTTTCCAACTTTTTGTATAAACACACCTAGTTTGTTTTTTTAAGTTCCTATCATTTCCATATATCAGTAGGCCCCCTAAAAGTGTTCTTGCAGGGGTCTTAATCCAGCATCAGTAGACTGACTTTGGCAGTTACTGAACCCATCCAAATTTCTCATGACTTCTTTGTATCCAGGCAGTTGATTTATTTGTATTCATTTTCTTTTTTATTAAAACTAGGGGGGCTTTGCCCCCTGCCAGTGCTATGCGCCGTTGTGAAGAGGGGGGCTGAACGCACCCCAGGGAGATGCAGCCGCTGGTGATCCAAAGGGAGACAAATACAGTTTCTTTTTTACCTCCTCTTTGCTCGATCAGCTGCTGGCTTGCTGCTGTCGCTGCCGTGTGATCTGCATGTCGTGTGGCACTTCGAAAATTTAAAAGCCTGTACAGCAGCTGTCCCTTTGTCTCACTGCCTTGTCTCTCTTCTCCCCCAGACATCCTTAAACACTATTCGATTTCTTTTCGCTGTTCCGTTATTTCACCGAGTAATATTTTCCGTTAGTTTGCACTAAGTCCTAAAATCCACCACCAGTTCCTTGGTTTTGCTGGTGTTCAGTTGTAGGTGGTTTGAGTCGCACCATTTAACAAAGTCCTTGATGAGGTTTCTATACTCCTCCTCCTGCCCACTCCTGATGCAGCCCACGATAGCAGTGTCGTCAGCAAACTTTTGCACGTGGCAGGACTCTGAGTTATATTGGAAGTCCGATGTATATAGGCTGAATAGGACCGGAGAAAGTACAGTCCCCTGCGGCGCTCCTGTGTTGCTGACCACAATGTCAGATCTGCAATTCCCGAGATGCACATACTGAGGTCTGTTTGTAAGATAGTCCACGATCCATGCCACCAGGTATGACTCTACTCCCATCTCTGTCAGCTTGTCCCTAAGGAGCAGAGGTTGGATGGTGTTGAAGGCGCTAGAGAAGTCTAGAAACATAATTCTTACAGCACCACTGCCTCTGTCCAAGTGGGAGAGGGATCGATGTAGCATATAGATGATGGCATCTTCCGCTCCCACCTTCTCCTGGTATGCGAACTGCAGAGGGTCGAGGGCGTGTTGAACCTGTGGCCTCAGGTGGTGAAGCAGCAGCCGCTCCATGGTCTTCATCACATGTGATGTTAGAGCGACAGGCCGGAAGTCATTCAGCTCACCAGGATGTGATACCTTTGGGACTGGGGTGATGCAAGATGTTTTCCAAAGCCTCGGAACTTTCCCCTGTTCCAGGCTCAGCTTGAAGATGCGCTGTAGAGGACCCCCCAGCTCTGATGCACAGACCTTCAGCAGTCGTGGCGATACTCCATCTGGACCTGCTGCTTTGCTGGCACAAAGTTTACTCAGCTCTCTGCTCACTTGCGCTGCTGTAATTGTGGGTGGGGATGTCTCTCCTATGTTGGTATCAGCAGAAGGATGTGTAGAGAGTGCAGTAATCCGAGGTGAGAGTGGGTTAGGGTGGTCAAACCTGTTAAAGAAGATGTTCATTTCGTTTGCTCTCTTCACGTCTCTCTCGATGGTGGCACCCTGCTTCGAGCTGCAGCCAGTGATGATCTTCATCCCATCCCACACTTCCTTCATGCTGTTGTTCTGCAACTTCTGCTCCATCTTTTTCCTGTACTGCTCCTTTGCCGCCCTGAGCTGGACTCGGAGTTCCTTCTGCACGCGCTTGAGCTCATGCTGATCACCGTCTTTAAAGGCCCTTTTCTTCTGGTTCAAAAGGCCCTTGATGTCACTTGTAATCCATGGCTTGTTGTTAGCATAGCAGCATACTGTTCTTACTGGAACTAAAGTGTCCATACAGAAGTTGATGTAGTCAGTAGTGCAGTCAACAACCTCCTCAATGTTCTCACTATGTGATCCCTGCAGGATATCCCAGTCTGTAGTTCCAAAACATTGTCTCAGAGTATTCTCAGCCTCCGGGGTCCACTTCCTGAATGATCGTTTGGTTACAGGTAGGACTCTCACTTTTGGTTTGTAGTGAGGCTGAAGCAGAACCAGGTTATGATCTCCTTTCCCAAGCGCAGGCAGCGGGGTGGCACTGTATGCGTCTTTAACGTTTGCATACAGTAAATCAATAGTCTTATTTCCCCTGGTGTTACAGTCCACATACTGGGAGAATGCAGGTAATGTTTTGTCCAGCGTCACATGGTTAAAGTCTCCAGCGATTAGCACAAGCGCCTCAGAGTGCTGCGTTTGTAACTTAGCAACAGCAGAATGGATGATGTCACTCGCTATCTCCACGTCCGCCCGAGGAGGTATGTACACGATGACAACAATGACGTGTCCAAACTCTCTGGGCAAGTAATAGGGATGCAGACTTATGGCCAACAGTTCGATGTCCCTGCAACAAGTGGAGATTTTGAGTTTAACATGTCCAAAGTTACACCACCGTGTATTAACATAGAGAGCGAGTCCTCCTCCTTTGTGCTTCCCACAGGTACTTGCATCTCTGTCCGCTCTAACGGTGCTAAACCCGGGTAGCTCCACATTAGCATCTGGGATGGTGTTAGTTAGCCACGTTTCGCAGAAACACAACAAACTGCATTCTCTGTAAGTTCTGACATTTTTCACCAGCGCAGCCAGTTCGTGATCATCAGAGGTGACTGTGTGCAGAGGGTGCAGACCTATAAATACCTAGGAGTGCAGCTGGACGATAAATTAGACTGGACTGCCAATACTGATTCTCTGTGCAAGAAAGGACAGAGCCGCCTGTACTTCCTTAGAAGACTGGCATCCTTCAACATCTGCAGTAAGATGCTGCAGATGTTCTATCAGATGGTTGTGGCGAGTGCCCTCTTCTACGCAGTGGTGTGCTGGGGAGGCAGCATTAAGAAGAAGGATGCCTCACGCCTGGACAAACTGGTGAGGAAGGCAGGCTCTATTGTTGGCATAGAGCTGGACGGTCTGACATCCGTAGCAGAGCAACGGGCACTCAGCAGGCTCCTATCAATTATGGAGAATCCACTACATCCATTAAACAGTGTCATCTCCAGACAGAGGAGCAGTTTCAGTGACAGACTGCTGTCACTGTCCTGCTCCACTGACAGACTGAGAAGATCATTCCTCCCCCAAACTATGCGACTCTTCAATTGCACCAGAGGGGGTAAACGTTGAACATTATTCAAGTTATTGTCTGTTTTTTTTATCTGCATTTTTTATTACTCTTTAATATTTTTGCTGCTGGAATATGTGAATTTCCCCCTGGGATTAATAAAGTATCTATCTATCTATCTATCTATCTATCTATCTATCTATCTATCTATCTATCTATCTATCTATCTATCTATCTATCTATCTATCTATCTATCTATCTAATGCAGGGATCTCCAACCAAGTAGCTCGCCAAAGGGTTAATGAATCCTACATAAATTTGAAAACTTGATTAGTCAAATTAGGGGTGGGCGATCTTTCCAAAAAATCATATCACGATCCACAATCTGAATTTTCAATGTGGCAGACACTTAAGAGAATATCCATCCATCCATCCATTTTCCAACCCGCTGAATCCAAACACAGGGTCACGGGGGTCTGCTGGAGCCAATCCCAGCCAACACAGGGCACAAGGCAGGGAACCAATCCTGGGCAGGGTGCCAACCCACCGCAGGACACACACAAACACACCCACACACACTAGGGCCAATTTAGAATCACCAATCCACCTAACCTGCATGTCTTTGGAATGTGGGAGGAAACCGGAGCACCCGGAGGAAACCCACGCAGACACGGGGAGAACATGCAAACTCCACGCAGGGAGGACCCGGGAAGCGAACCCGGGTCTCCTAACTGCGAGGCAGCAGCGCTACCACTGCGCCACCGTGCCGCCCTTAAGAGAATATCCGGACTCAAACTCATCCATATTACTAACCGAGAATGGTAAACCGGAAGGCACAGACACAGGTACACGGCGATGGACCCAGGAGACATAGTGCACAGGCGCCTACAGCGCACGTCTCATAAACCGCAAGCAAAGTCTGATCCACTGCGAACGAAGGAGTTACGGCTCAAAAACGAAAGAGCTCAACTAACGTAGATAAGACATGAAGCAACAACGCTCCCATAGCTGACGACTAACAACACAGCCACACAGAAAAGACGATTCTGCACTGCACCCCAGAGTCAAACGTAAGACACTACGGAGTCCGCAAAGGTTCACAAAGATAGTACGGAAGGAGCAAGCGAAGTCTGATCCACCGTGAACCTACAACGCGTGTCTAACACACCGCAGGCAAAACCCCGAGATGGTACAGAAGCCCCAGAGATACGGACTCCACAGCATATGTGAATCACATTACAGTAATACAATAATATGAGTACTCACAGAAAAAACAAAGAGAAGACGCCTCGGCGTCCCGCCCCACAATCAAACCGGAGAGAGTACGGAGTCCCCAAACGTCCACAAGACACAGCATAGTCAAACCCGAGATAGTACGGAGGGCGCATGCGCGTACAACGACAACCACATAAAACACACACACGGCACCGGAGGTATAATATTAATAAACGAACGCTCCGTATTAAACGGACAGATGATCCACCGCGAACCTACAACGTGCGTCTAACACACCTCAGGCAGAACCCTGAGATGGTACAGAAGCCCCAGAGATACGGACTCCACAGCATATGTGAATCACATTACAATAATACAATAATATGAGTACTCACAGACAAAACACACACAAGACGCCTCGGCGTCCCGCCCCACAATCAAACCGGAGAGAGTATGGAGTCCCCAAACGTCCACAAGACACAGCATAGTCAAACCGGAGATAGTACGGAGGGCGCATGCGCCTACAACAACAACCACATAAAACACACACACAGCACCGGAGGTATAATATTAATAAACGAATGCTCCGTATTACACGGACAGAATCCCCAAACGTCCAGAGTACACAGCATATGTGAAGCACATTACAGTGATACATCACTAACAGTACAACCACAGAACACACAGACACGAGACCAGATGGAGGAGTACGGAAGGGTACACGCCTACACTACATGGCATAGTCAGACCCAACATAGTACGGAAGGTGCAGGCGCCTACAACGCACGTCTAAAACACCGCAGCCAAACACCCAGGATAGTACAGACGCCCCACAGATCCGGGCTCCACAGCATATGTGAATCACATTACAGTAATACAATATTATAAGTACTCACAGAAGTAACAAACACAAGAGGCCTCGGCGTCCCGCCCCACAGTCAAACCACAGAAAGTACGGTGTCCCCAAATGTACACAAACCACAGCATGGTCAAACCCGACATAGTACGGAGCGCCTACAACGACAACCACAGAGAACACACACACGACACCAGAGGTATAATATGAATAAATGAATGCTCCGTATTATACGGACGGAATCCCCAAACGTCCAAACTACACAGCATATGTAAAGCACATTACAGTGATACATACAGACCATGGACAGAGTCGGCCTTTACCTCTCTGAGCCTGTATTTAGACATGGACAACTTTATGTAGCCTTCTCAAGAGTTCGGCATTCATGTGACGTTGACGTTAAGATTATAATAACTCCATACCAAGGAAAACTCATTCACGGACAACACGCCATCTATACTACAAATGTTGTGTATATCTGTACTTCCTATATACGTCATCTACACCTTTACACTCCAATATATCTCGTACATACAGTAGATCTGCACATCTATACCTACATAACATAACAATTAAACTGCTATTGTCATTTACATATATTACATAGACCTACAGATATCGTGGCAGTGAACATGATACATATGTAACAATCACCAAGAAAGACAATAATCTCTATCAAATGTATTTCGAGTTACCCATGACCAGGGGTTGGCGAGCGAAGCCCCCTAGTCAAGACCTAAGTAACACTTTATTTTAAATATCAAACAAAGTTGAATTTAATTGTTTTCTCGTTTGCTAGCTAAGCGGAGTTAATGCACATACCCTGAAGCTGGCGAGTGCGTGAGGAAGGCCCCTCCCTTCGGCCCGCTGTGTGTCTCTTGGATTCGCGCAGATAAATCGATACCGCAAGCGAACTCTGATACATAGCGAAATGAGAGAAGTAGCAAAATCAATCAGACTGTTCAAGCAAATTATAGAAAAGAACCCGATCTAAATCCGTGAAGTAGTTCTCACGTGAAAAGCGGACAGACTCCACCATACACCTCAGTGCCAGTCATCTGATTAACTAAAAAACACATCACACATGCAACTGGACCTGTGAATAAAGTGACACAGTGACTTGTGACAAAATGACAAATGAATAAGTCATATCTGTTGTCACAGTAGGCTGGGGGACAGACCCAGCTGGGATGCCTGGAAGGACCGTGAGGTGGCGTATTCATCCTACGGGCCACGAGGGGGCAACCGCCCTGGATCGGGAGAGGACCACGGGAGAGGAGCCAAAGAGGCCAGGGGGCGCCTCGAGCCTCAGAGAGCCCGAGAGGCTTTCACTTCCGCCACCCCCGGGAAGATGGAAGAAGAGCCTTCCAGGGACGCCCGGAGTGTTTCCGGGTGCAAGGTTCAGCACCTCCGCCACACCAGGAAGTGCTGCCAGAAGAACATCATCAAGCACCTGGAGCACATCCGGGTGAGAATAAAAGGGGCCGCCTCCCTACAATCAGGGAGCTAGAGTCGGGAGTGGGAGTAGGACGAGGACAGAGGAAAGGCGGCCCACGGACATTCAGAGAGAGGCCTGGATTAGGGGTGTTTAGTGCTGGGAGCACAGTGTGCTGTGTGGGAACTGTGTTGTGGAAGATGATTAATAAGGTGTGTTTTATAAAGATGGGTGGCACGGTGGCGCAGTGGTAGCGCTGCTGCCTCGCAGTTAGGAGACCTGGGTTCGCTTCCCAGTTCCTCCCTGCGTGGAGTTTGCATGTTCTCCCCGTGTCTGCGTGGGTTACCTCCCACAGTCCAAAGACATGCAGGTTAGGTGGATTGGCGATTCTAAATTGGCCCGTTTGTGTGTGTGTCCTGTGATGGGTTGGCACCCTGCCCAGGATTGGTTCCTGCCTTGTACCCTGGGATTGGCTCCAGCAGACCCCCGTGACCCTGTGTTTGGATTCAGTGGGTTGGAAAATGGATGGATGTTTTATGAAGATGTGGTGTCAGTCTGATGGTGTCCGGGCATGTCTCACACTGTGGTTTGGAATTGCATTGTTTGGTTTTGACAGCATTCATGTTTTAATTCAATAGTGTGCGATACATTAGAAAATGCATACAGACATACAAAATGCGCTTGCAGGTGAACTAAATATGTTTTTGTGATGTTTTAATTCAAAATATGAGTTGTGCACACTAACATTTTGTAGATGTTCAGGCAAAACAAGGTTATTCAGTTTGTGTTGGGGTTGAAATAAGTACAGTCGGCTCTGTCCGCTATGATAAATAAGCTATGAGAATAAACGTTAGAAAACAGGAGTAGCTGTCGGCCATTTTCATTTTGTAACAAGTAGCTCTCGGGGGAGAAAAGTCTGGAGACCCATGCGCTAATGCAATCATTTTTTTTTGAGAATTTAAAATTTTCCTACTTCCATTATCTCTAACCTGCTCTGCATGTGTGTCGCGCGAACGTTTTTGAATTCTTTACGACGTTCTGCTTTATAAAATTTTTAAGAGCTGAGAGCACAGGAAGCGTGTCTGCCAAAAAAGCATTCTCAAGGCCTGAGAGGTTAGATGACCGTGGTCTTTGTTTGAAAATGGTTGCAAGTATGACGTGACTTGTCCGTCTTGCGGGACGTGAAAGTGTCTGTCTGTCTCTCTTCAAAAGATCACGTCTCGTCGCAAGATTTTGTTTTTTATATTCTTAATACATAATTCGCCTGCCTCCTCACTCACTCACGTCTGTCCGAAGCCGAATGCGCAGTCGCCTTCTGCGCAGCTGCCCGAAAAACCTTACGAGACCGACATCCAACCCCAACATCGCAGCAGGCGGCGGATTTACAGCCGCAAAAATTCAAAGAGAAAGGCGACTTCGATTAAAGCTCTAGAGGCCTGAAAGGCGATTTCGACTACAGCTCGAGGCCTAATTACGCAGTCTGATTCAATTACACATTCATTCAATACACCTATATCAGGTTTGTGGTGCTTATACTTATTACGATTCCATATTGTACTGGAACATTCATCATTCAATATTATAGTATAGGCCTGGAAAATTCATCAACTAACAGTACAAGCCTGTACAGTAATGACTAAAGCGGACTACAATCATTACAAAACAACTTCTTCGTTACTTATCATTTGTTCTTCATACACTGCAGACACAAACTCCTGCCCGTTTCATCTTACGCTGTCGAAACGGGCTCTTTGTCTAGTAGAGAGATATTCCTGTGATGAGCTCTTCTGAAGGAGACCGCAAAACGTAATTTATTTCGGTGAGTGAGCCCACCTCCCACCATTATTAATTATTAGGCCTCTTGGTCTTGCTGTGCTCAGACGTCCAGACTGCTCCAATTTTGATGACCGCGGCTGCACAAAATTCCTCAATGGAATGACTGGCACATTTTTTTTTTTTTGTTAGCAATGCGGAGCAGATGACTTTTTTTTTTTTTGTTTTGTTTTTGTTGTTTTTTATTTTTTCTCCACTTATTGACCCCGTCTCCCTCATCTGGTTCCTGCTTTGTCCCCCTTGAAGCCTAAAAACATTTCCTGTTTTTTGTTACCTAATTTACTCTCTTAGTTTTTCTGGTAATTTCTTTTTAATTTTTTCAACAGTCGGGTTCTGGGTTGCCTGTTCGTGACAATTTTCAATAAACACGAAACAACGTGAGACGGTGAGGAGGTCTGACCCATGCAGAGATATGAAGGGCGAGAGCTTCAGCTCAGATTTACATCTCATGCTTCTGTCGGGTTACATTTAAGTTATTCTGTTGGTTGTGCTGAAACTTAAAAGAGTGCTGAGCTCGTATTACACTTGTAGCTGCGTTTACCGAAAATTATCAAAGTTCTGCAGCTTTAGTTTGCTTCGTGGGATTCCAGCAATAACTTGACACGTTGAAATGATTCCACAGATAAAATATCTTTGTGTTTAAAAGCTTTAGTAAAAAATTCAAGGTCAAACAGTTCACACAAAAGTAGAGAAAAAATTGATATGGCATTCATAACTTTTATGGACTGAATTTCTAGGGGCAGCCAGGGCGTTGAGGGGATCCGGTTTGGTGGGCTCAGGAGTGGGTCGTTGCTTTTTGCAGATGATGATGTCCTGTTTGCTTCATCAGGCCGTGATCTTCAGCTCTCTCTGGATCGGTATGCAGCCGACTGTGAAGTGGCTGGGATGGAAATAAGCACCTCCAAATCCGAGACCATGGTCCTTAGCCGGAAAAGGGTGCAGTGTCCTCTCAGGGTTTAGGAGTGAGATCCTGTCCTAAGTGGAGGAGTTCAAACATCTCGGGGTCTTGTTCACGAGTGAGGGAAGAATGGAGCGTGAGATCGACAGGCGGATCAGTGCAGCATCCGCAGTGATGAGGGCTCTGCATCGGTCTGTTGTGGTGAAAAAGGAGATGAGCCGTAAGGCAAAGCTCTCAATTTACCAGTCTATCTATGTTCCTACCCTCGCCTATGGTCATGAGCTATGGGTAGTGACCAAAAGAACGAGATCGCGAATACAAGCGGCTGAAATGAGTTTCCTCCGCAGGGTGTCTGGGCTTTCCCTTAAAGATAGGGTGAGAAGCTCAGTCATCCGGGAGGGGCTCAGAGTAGAGCCGCTGCTCCGCAGCATCGAGAGGAGTCAGATGAGGTGGCTCGGGCATCTGATTAGGATGCCTCCTGGACGCCTTCCTGGTGAAGTGTACTGGGCACGTCTAACCGGGAGGAGGCCCCGGGGAAGACCCAGGACACGCTGGAGGGACTATGTCTCCCGGCTGGCCTGGGAACGCCTTGGGATTCCCCCGGAAGAGCTAGAAGAAGTGGCTGGGGAGAGGGAAGTCTGGGTATCTCTGCTCAAGCTGCTGCCCCCGCGACCCGACCTCAGATAAGCGGAAAAGGATGGATGGATGATATTGCAAAGTAAAGAAAAGTTGTTTAAGGCTTATATATCTTGTTTGTTTCTTGACGTTTTCTAATACAGGGGTTGCCAGCTCTGCTCCTGGAGGACCACTGTGGCTACAGGTTTCCATTCTAACCCTTTTCTTAATGAATGACCTGTTTTACTGCTAATTAACTTCTTTTGAACTAATTTTATTTGACTTGCTCTTGTGAATTTCCCACTGAGATTAATAAAGTATCTATCTATCTATCTATCTATCTATCTATCTATCTATCTATCTATCTATCTATCTATCTATCTATCTATCTATCTATCTATCTATCTATCTATCTATCTATCTATCTATCTATCTATCTATCTATCTATCTATCTATCTATCTATCTATCTAGACTCCTTAATTGTTTCTTTTTCCTTACTTAGTAGCCAGACAATAACGAGATACAAAATGAGCCGAAACAGGACCAGCAAACTGTGTCCATCATACAATATCTGAAAATAAACAAATATGAAGTTCTCAGGAATTTTGTGGATCTGCTCAGGTCCACAAAACATTTTAACAGAAAACAGATAATCAACAGTTTCGGAAATATCTGCTAATGCACCACGAGAGCAGCAACAAACCATGGAATTAAAGAACGAGTTTAACTAATGACAGGAGTCAACACCTCATTAAGCAGCTGGTTGGAGTGAAATTGGTTGGAGTTTGAGGCCCAGACTTAGTTGGTCTTCTCTTGGCTCACTCACTTCACATTTCATTTCTGTTGAAGCAATTCATAAGAACAATGAAGAAATTCCGGGGAACAAATCTGAAGAAAGCAATTCAATTAAAATGAATTTGCAAGAAGTTAATTAGCAGCACAAACAGGGCACTTATTAAGAAAAGGGTTAGAATGAAAACCTGCAGACACGGTGGTCCTCCAGGACTGGAGTTGGTGACCCCTGTTCTAATACAGCTAAACCATTTCTAAACGGTCAGAAAACTGTATGCCTGTCCCGCTTACAAATCACAAGCGGGTCTTTCAGTCCATGCTAGCAATGCGACTTAAACACTGACTTAATTAACACACTGTTATCACTGATATGGCTGAGAAGATGTCATGTTAACTTACAGGGGGGTAAAAGGCTATACCATAATCTATAGCTAGGAGGGAAAATTGAAATCTATACAAATTTAGCAAATAACTAATATTAGTTTAACTTAAAGCATTAACTTTAGTGAGAAGTCAAGCAAAATGACCCCTTTTTTTGGCGAACAAAGATTACAATATTCCAGATTTCGAGGCAACTCAGGGCCCCTTCTTCAGGCAAGATGTAATGTTTGTGTGAAATTTCCCCTTCACAAGTTTCCAAAGGTGTCCCCGTGTTCTTGGTGAACTCATTTTAAAGTCACCGTCTCGATCCACTGGACTAATTCCCTTCATCATTTTAAACACTTCAGTCAGGTCTCCTCTTAATTTCCTGTAAAGGCTCAGCTCTTTTAATCTTTCCTCATCACTCATCCCCTGTAGCCATGAATCAGCCTAGTTGCTCTTCTCTAGACCTTTTCTAGTGCTGTTATGTCCTTTTTGTAGCCTGGAGGCCAAAACTGCACCCAGGACTCCAGATGAGGCCTTACCAGTGTGTTATAAAGCTTGAGCAGAACCTCCTGTGACTTGTACTCCACACATCAAGGTGCTATATAACCTGACATTCTGTTAGCCTTCTTAATGGCTTCAGAACACTGTCTGGCAGTCGATAGCTTAGAGTCCACTACAACTCCTAAATCCTTCTCATAAGGTGTGCTCTCCTATCTTCCATTCTCCCATCTCAGCAGAGGACTTTGTGAAGTTCTCTTAGAGAGACCATTCAGTTCTCAGTAACCTCCCTGACCATGGCTATTCTTGACCAGTTACTCAGTTTGTCCCAAAGATCTCTCTATCCCTTCAATGTATACTTTATTGTCCCTTTTATATTTTTTCTTTATATCTGTATCCTTTTTGTTATACTATGTAGTGCCCTTCATATGTGCTGTATCTGTCTACAGT
This sequence comes from Erpetoichthys calabaricus, assembly GCF_900747795.2. Taxonomy (NCBI): domain Eukaryota; kingdom Metazoa; phylum Chordata; class Cladistia; order Polypteriformes; family Polypteridae; genus Erpetoichthys; species Erpetoichthys calabaricus. The sequence goes on from NC_041405.2 coordinate 157,892,850, forward strand.
ATGAATCTACTATACTATGTATCTGTACTCTTCATTTTAAACTGTATGAAACCTTTTGTAATTTATCTACCTATACCCTTCATGTTATATTACATTGTGCCTTTCATATCATTCTAGTCTTTCCATATATCTGTATCTTTCGTCTTACACAGTAAAATGTCTTTCATATCTATCTACTGTCACACATGCGCATCAAAGGATCACCTTCTGGGCTTATTTAAGGAAGACAGGGTGAGATGGGGTGCTGTCACAAATGGTACTGTCTCTTCTCTTCCTCACAGCACCAAGAAGACACCCATTGAGGGGAACTGATTCTGCCCCTTCAGGTTGGAGACCAAAAAGAACCCGAGGCCTGTCAGTTGGACCCAGGCTTACTAGAGAATGTAGATCCACGTTCTATACCTGCTTTTACAAGCCAATAGCTTTTGAAGCCTGAGGAGGTTCTTATTTCTGATATTTAATCTCTTCATTCACTTGTTTTGTTTGACCTTCTAAAATGATTAAAGGGGACGACATGGCTGGCACCCCAATGCTTCTCTGTACTCTCTCTGCATTTATTTTACCTGTACACACTACCTGTCTGTACCCTTCACTGTATACAGTATAAGTTTTTTATATATATTTATACTCTTCATTTCATACTGTATGCTGTCTTTTGTATTTCTTTTTATGTATAACCTTAATTTCTTAGGAAAGTGGACTATCTATCTATCTATCTATCTATCTATCTGTCTGTCTGTCTGTCTGTCTGTCTGTCTGTCTGTCTGTCTGTCTGTCTGTCTGTCTGTCTGTCTGTCTCTGTCTGTCTGTCTGTCTATCATATAGTGCCTTTCATTTCTATCTGTCAATCTAATAGGGCCTTTCATATCTATCTATCTATCTATCTATCTATCTATCTATCTATCTATCTATCTATCTATCTATCTATCTATCTATCTATCTATCTATCTATCTATCTATCTATCTATCTACCTACCTACCTACCTACCTACCTACCTACCTACCTACCTACCTACAATGGGGCAAAGAAGTATTTAGTCAGCCACCAATTGTGTAAGTTCTCCCACTTAAAAAGATGAGAGAGGCCTGTCATTTTCATCATAGGTATACCTCAACTATGAGAGACAAAATGAGAAAAAAAATCCAGAAAATCACATTGTCTGATTTTTGAAGAATTTATTTGCAAATTATGGTGGAAAAAAGTATTTGGTCAATAACAAAAGTTCATCTCAATACTTTGTTATATACCCTTTGTTGGCAATGACAGAGGTCAAACGTTTTATGTAAGTCTTCACAAGGTTTTCACACACTGTTGCTGGTATTTTGGCCCATTCCTCCATGCAGATCTCCTCTAGAGCAGTGATGTTTTGGGGCTGTTGCTGGGCAACACGGACTTTCAACTCCCTCCAAAGATTTTCTATGGGGTTGAGATCTGGAGACTGGCTAGGCCACTCCAGGACCTTGAAATGCTTCGCCACTCCTTCGTTACCCGGGCGGTGTGTTTGGGATCATTGTCATGCTAAAAGACCCAGCCATGTTTCATCTTCAATGCCCTTGCTGATGGAAGGAGGTTTTCACTCAAAATTTGACAATACATGGCCCCATTCATTCTTTCCTTTACACGGATCAGTCTTCCTGGTCCCTTTGCAGAAAAACAGCCCCAAAGCATGATGTTTCCACCGCCATGCTTCACAGTAGGTATGGTGTTCTTTGGATGCAACTCAGCATTCTTTCTCCTCCAAACACGACGAGTAGAGTTTTTACCAAAAAGTTCTATTTTGGTTTCATTTCTCTTCTGGATCATCCACATGCTCTCTAGCAAACTTCACACGGGCCTGCACATGTACTGGCTTAAGCAGGGGGACACGTCTGGCACTGCAGGATTTGAGTCCCTGGCGGCATAGTGTGTTACTGATGGTAGCCTTTGTTACTTTGATCCCAGCTCTCTGCAGGTCATTCACTAGGTCCCCCCGTGTGGTTCTGGGATTTTTGCTCACCGTTCTTGTGATCATTTTGACCCCACGGGGTGAGATCTTGCATGGAGCCCCAGATCAAGGGAGATTATCAGTGGTCTTGTATGTCTTCCATTTTCTAATAATTGCTCCCACAGTTGATTTCTTCACACCAAGCTGCTTACCTATTGCAGATTCAGTCTTCCCAGCCTGGTGCAGGTCTACAATTTTGTTTCTGGTGTCCTTTGACAGCTCTTTGGTCTTGGCCATAGTGGAGTTTGGAGTGTGACTGTTTGAGGTTGTGGACAGGTGTCTGTTATATTGATAACGAGTTCAAACAGGTGCCATTAATACAGGTAACGAGTGGAGGACAGAGGAGCCTCTTACAGAAGAAGTTACAGGTCTGTGAGAGCCAGAAATCTTGCTTGTTTGTAAGTGACCAAATACTTATTTTCCACCATAATTTACAAATAAATTCTTTAAAAATCAGACAATGTGATTTTCTGGATTTTTTTTTCTCATTTTGTCTCTCATAGTTGAGGTATACCTATGATGAAAATTACAGGCCTCTCTCATCTTTTTAAGTGGGAGAACTTGCACAATTGGTGGCTGACTAAATACTTTTTTGCCCCACTGTATCTATCTATCTATCTATCTATCTATCTATCTATCTATCTATCTATCTATCTATCTATCTATCTATCTATCTATCTATCTATCTATCTATCTATCTATCTGAACTGAACAGTGCTTTTTATATTTATCTATCTACAGTTAGGTCCATAAATATTTGGACAGAGACAACTTTTTTTCTAATTTTGGTTCTGTACATTACCACGATGAATTTTAAATGAAACAACTCAGATGCAGTTTTTATTTATTTTTTTTTTAACAACAACATTTATTTATATAGCACATTTTCACACAAAAAGTAGCTCAAAGTGCTTTACATAATGAAGAAAAGAAAAATAAAAGACAAAATAAGAAATTAAAATAAGACAACAATAATTAACATAGAGTAAGAGTAAGGTCCGATGGCCAGGAGGGACAGAAAAAACAAAAAAAAATAAAATCTGTAGGGGTTCCAGGCCACGAGACCACCCAGTCCCCTCTGGGCATTCTACCTAACATAAATTAAATAGTCCTCTTTGTATTTAGGGTTCTCATGGAAGGACATGATGATGATGGTCATACAGACTTCTGGCTTTTAATCCATCACTGTTTGAACATCACAGTGCTTTGAGTAGATGCGCCACCACCAAAAGGACACCGGAAAAGGAAACAAAAGAGAGAGTAGGGGTTAGTACAGATTTTAGAGCCACCATGAAAAGTTATTATAATGAATTGGATATACAGAGTATCAGGATTAAATTACAGTGAAGTTATGAGAAGGCCATGTTACAGTAATGTGTTTTCAGCAGTTTTTTAAAGTGCTCCACTGTATTAGCCTGGCGAATTCCTACTGGCAGGCTATTCCAGATTTGATGTGCATAACAGCAGAAGGCCGCCCGCCTCACCACTTCTTTTAAGTTTTGCTCTTGGAATTCTAAGGACACACTCAGTTGAGGATCTGAGGTTATGATTTGGAATATAAGGTGTCAGACATTCTGATATATAAGATGGGGCGAGATTATTTAAGGCTTTATAAACCATAAGCAGAATTTTAAAGTCAATCCTGAATGACACAGGTAACCAGTGTAGTGACATCAAAACTGGAGAGATGTGCTCAGATTTTCTTTTCCTGGTTAGGATTCTAGCAGCTGCATTCTGCACTCGTTGCAAACGATTTATGTCTTTTTTGGGTAGTCCTGAGAGGAGTGCGTTACAGTAATCTGGTCGACTGAAAACAAACGCGCGAACTAATTTCTCAGCATCTTTCAATGATATTAGAGGTCTAACTTTTGCTATGTTTCTTAAGTGAAAAAATGCTGTCCTGGTGATCTGAGGAATATGCGATTTAAAATTCAGATTACAGTCAACAGTAACCCCTAAGCTTTTTACCTCCGTCTTGACTTTTAATCCTAATGTATCCAGTTTATTACTAATAGCCTCATTGTATCCATTTTTGCCAATCACTAAGATTTTAGTTTTTTCTTTATTTAACTTGAGAAAGTTACTATTCATCCATTCTGAAATACAAGTCAGACATTGTGTTAGTGAATCAAGAGAATCGGGGTCATCAGGTGCTATTGATAAATGCAGTTGTGTGTCATCAGCATAGCTGTGGTAGCTCACATTGTGCCCTGAGATAATCTGACCTAACAGAAGCATGTAGATTGAGAAGAGCAGCAGACCCAGGATAGAGTCTTGTGGAACACCATATAGGATATCAGGGGTCTTTGAGTTGTAATTACCACAACTAACAAAGAATTTTCTCCCTGCCAGGTAGGATTCCAACCAATTTAAGACTCTGCCAGAGATGCCCACCCATTGACTAAGGTGATTTCTAAGAATATTATGATCAATGGTGTCAAATGCGGCACTCAGATCTAGGAGGATGAGAATAGATAAACGGCCTCTGTCTGCATTTACCAGCAAGTCATTGACTACTTTAATGAGTGCAGTTTCTGTGCTGTGATTTGTTCTAAAATCTGACTGAAATTTATCAAGAATAGCAGGTTTATTGAGGTGGTCATTTAACTGTATAATGACTGTCTTCTCTAGAATTTTACTTAAGAAAGGCAGGTTAGAGATGGGTCTAAAATTTTCAAGAGCAGAGGGGTCGAGATTATTGTTCTTAAGTAGGGGTTTAACTACAGCAGTCTTAAGACAGTCTGGGAAGACCCCCGTATCTAATGACGAATTTACTATGTCAAGAACATTATCAATTAGCACGCCCGATACTTCTTGAAAAAACTTGTTGGTATTGGGTCAAGGACGCAGGTGGAGGGTCTCAGTTGAGAAATTATTTTATGTAAATCAGGTAAATCTATCCTAGTGAAAGAGTTTAATTTGTTTATAACGGAATACTAGGGTTTAGGAGGATCCACAGTGTTGGGGAGATATACTATGTTATTTCTAATATCATTAATTTTTTGATTGAAAAATACAGCAATAGCCTCACAGGTTTTACTGGAAGTACTTAGGAGGCATTCCTTTGAGTTACCTGGTTTAGCAGACGATCAATCATCGAATAGTTGAAGTGCAGACTTTCAGCTTTAATTCAGTGGGGTGAACAAAACGATTGCATAAAAATGTGAGGCAACTAAAGCATTTTTTGAACACAATCCATTCATTTCAGGGGCTCAAAAGTAATTGGACAATTGATTCAAAGGCTATTTCATGGGCAGGTGTGTGCAAGTCCGTCATTATGTCCTTATCAATTTAGCAGATAAAAGGCCTGGAGTTGATTTGAGGTGTGGTGCTTGCATGTGGAAGATTTTGCAGTGAACAGACAACATGCGGTCAAAGGAGCTCTCCATGCAGGTGAAAGAAGCCATCCTTAAGCTGCGAAAACAGAAAAAACCCATCCGAGAAATTGCTCCAATATTACGAGTGGCAAAATCTACAGTTTGGTACATCCTGAGAAAGAAAGCAAGCACTGGTGAACTCAGAAACACAAAAAGACCTGGACGTCCACGGAAGACAATAGTGGTGGATGATCGCAGAATCATTTCCATGGCTTCACAACAGCCAACCAAGTGAACAACACTCTCCAGGGGGTAGGCGGGCGTATCGATATCCAAGTCTAGCATAAAGAGAAGACTGCATGAAAGTAAATCCAGAGGGTGCACTGCAAGGTGCAAGCCACTCATAAGCCTCAAGAATAGAAAGGCTAGATTGGACTTTGCTAAAGAACATCTAAAAAAGCCAGCACAGTTCTGGAAAAACATTCTTTGGACAGATGAAACCAAGATCAACCTCTACCAGAATGATGGCAAGAAAAAAGTATGGAGAAGGCGTGGAACAGCTCATTATCCAAAGCATAGCACATCATCTGTAAAACACGGTGGAGGGAGGCAGTGTGATGGCTTGGGCGTGCATGGCTGCCAGTGGCACTGGGACACTCGTGTGTATTGATGATGTGACACAGGACAGAAGCAGCCGAATGAATTCTGAGGTGTTCAGAGACATACTGTCTGCTCAAATCCAGCTAAATACAGCAGTCAAATTGATTCATGATACAGATGGACAATGACCCAAAACATACAGCCAAAGCAACCCAGGAGTTTATTAAAGCAAAGAAGTGGAAAATTCTTGAATGGCCAAGTCAGTCACCTGATCTTAACCCAACTGAGCAGACATTTCACTTGTTGAAGACTAAACTTCAGACAGAAAGGCCCACAAACAAACAGCAACTAAAAGCCGCGGAAGTAAAGGCCTGGCAGAGCATTAAAAAGGAGGAAACCCAACATCTGGTGATGTCCAGGAGTTCAAGACTTCAGGCTGTCATTGCCAGCAAAGGGTTTTCAACCAAGTATTAGAAATGAACATTTGATTTCCAGTTATTTAATTTGTCCAATTACTTTTGAGCCCCTGAAATGAAGAAGGGATTGTGTTCAAAAAATGCTTTAGTTGCCTCACATTTTTATGCAATCATTTCGTTCACCCCACTGAATTAAAGCTGAAAGTCTGCACTTCAACTGCATCGGAGTTGTCCATCCATCCATTATCCAACCTGCTATATTCTAACTACAGGGTCACGGGGGTCTGCTGGAGCCAATCTCAGCCAACACAGGGAGCAAGGCAGGAAACAAACCCCGGGCAGGGTGCCAGCCCACACACAGCATCTGAGTTGTTTCATTTAAAATTCATTGTGGTGATGTACAGAACCAAAATTAGAAAAACGTTGTCTCCGTCCAAATATTTATGGACCTAACTGTATACCCTTAATGTTATACTATATAATACCATTTATATATATATCTGTCTGTCTGTACCTTTCATCATTCATCATATTCTGTATAGTGCCTTTCATATCTATCATTCTATAAAGTGCCTTTCCGATTTATCAGTCCCCTTCTGTCTACTGCTCTTTTAGTCTTATCCCTGGCTTTCCACATTTACCTATCCTTCACTTTTTCATTGTATATTTTGTGCTTGCCAGTGATCCCAATTCCCCAATGTCGGGAGGTGCTGCATAATCATTTTAGGGTGTCACTTTGCCTGGTCACTGGACTGTTGTCTCTTGTGTCAGTCAAAGGTTGTTGACCCCACCCTGGTACCCTCCTTCAAGTCAGAGTGCTTCTCCTTTTATGTCGGCCACAGTTCTTAAAGGCTGACACGCCACTTCACCCCATTGGCAGGCTCCCAAACTGCTGCTTGAGCCAAACCAGCAGCCCCGAACTCAATGGCACCTTCACCTCGAGTATCTCAATTTCCGATCGGCTCCTGCACATTCCCGTCTGCTAAAGCTGCTTAGAGAACATCACGCTTATTTTACTCCGATTTTATCGTCAAAGGATTTCCTCATCAGGAAAGCGAAATCACAGTGTGTGCCATCCCAGAGAGTTATATCCTGTATGTCATGGCGCGGTGGAAGTGGAAAACTAAAACAGCCCTCTTAATTTGAGCTGTAAATGTCCTCCTCTCTCCTGGGGTGTCTCTGGTATGCCAATGCTTTTAATGCTCTTCCTTAATTTGTCTGAGAACATCTAAGTACTTAACACAAATAAATGAACCATCAGCAGTTTAATAAAATGGTTCTTTTCTGGATCATTTTCCATAACTATTTTATGATGCTGTCTCACATCTCCTAAAACAACAGGTTTGGATACCAGCTAAGTGGGGTTTAAATGTTCTAGCAGAATTCTTGGGGGCTTGTTTCATCCAATACTCTTGTTCTCCTCTCAGATTCCAAAAGTATTCAGGTGAGGTCCTCAATAATAATAATAAGAAGAATAAAAATACAATTTACAGTATTGCCCCCGGAACTTAAACAACTTGGAATCCGAATGAAAAATGTGAGCAAATTTTGCCCCGGGTCCGAATACCGCTTTGGAATCCGAACGCCCAGCACGTTGTTCGTGTGTGTTTGTGCATACGTGTCCCCAGCGCTCAGGCCACCGATACATTTTGTCATTCAGTTCGTTGTCAGAAGCTGTAGTGAGAACATCTCGTGTGATTTTCACTGCTAATTTTATGCTTTTGTGCCTGTTTTGTGTTATTTGTTTTATATAATAACAACTTAGTGTCTTCGCCATGGGTCCTAAAAAGTGTAGTGAGGAAAATAAGAGTAAGAGGAAAGCATTTAGAGCTACAATTAAAATCGGTACATGTGTGGCTGATCTCGCTACTATGTTCGGGATGCCTAAATCAACTGTATGATTTTGAAAAATAAAGAAGCCATCAAAGCAGCTGATGTGGCGAAAGGGGTTACGACACTGACCTCTAGGAGATGGAAAAGTATGGAAGAGAAGGAAAAACTCCTCTTAGTTTGGATTTATGGAAATCGGCTGGCTGGTGATGTGATTTCTGAGACGATAATTTGTGAGAAAGCCTCTCCTCCAGCTTCCACATGCGCCATCGTCATTCCTTTTTAAGGTAAATACAGGTTTTCATATTTTTTATTTTATTCAAATATTATTATTATTTGTTAATATTTTACCTTAAAATCCAATGTATTTACTGTTAAAATCATTTTGAAAAGTTTAGTCCGTGGGACCCAGGAACAGATTAATCCAGTTTCTATTATTTTAAAAGGGAAAAATTGTCTTGGAACTCAAACGACTTGGAACTCAAACGGGGTTCTGGAACGGATTAAGTTCGGATTCCAAGGTATCACTGTATTTATATAGTGCCTTTGCCATATTCAAGATGTTTACATGTCTCTAATTTAGGCCCAAGTAGGCCCCAGTCCTTCAGAGAGTGTATAGACTTAAAGTTGATGATTTGCATATATTCAAAGAGAATCATGAGCGTATTATAAAATAAGCATATATACAGTGCATCCGGAAAGTATTCACAGCACATCACTTTTTCCACATTTTGTTATGTTACAGCCTTATTCCAAAATGGATTAAATTCATTTTTTTCCTCAGAATTCTACACACAACACCCCATAATGACAACGTGAAAAAAGTTTACTTGAGGTTTTTGCAAATTTATTAAAAATAAACAAACTGAGAAATCCCATGTTCATAAGTACTCACAGCCTTTGCTCAATACTTTGTCGATGCCCCTTTGGCAGCAATTCCAGCCTCAAGTCTTGTTGAATATGATGCCACAAGCTTGGCACACCTATCCTTGGCCAGTTTGGCCCATTCCTCTTTGCAGCACCTCTCAAGCTCCATCAGGTTGGATGGGAAGCGTCGGTGCACAGCCATTTTAAGATCTCTCATGAGATGTTCAATTGGATTCAAGTCTGGGCTCTGGCTGGGCCACTCAAGGACATTAACAGAGTTGTCCTGAAGCCACTCCTTTGATATCTTGGCTGTGTGCTTAGGGTCGTTGTCCTGCTGAAAGATGAACCGTCGCCCCAGTCTGAGGTCAAGAGCGCTCTGGAGCAGGTTTTCATCCAGGATGTTTCTGTACATTGCTGCAGTCATCTTTCCCTTTATCCTGACTAGTCTCCCAGTCCCTGTCGCTGAAAAACATCCCCACAGCATGATGCTGCCACCACCATGCTTCACTGTAGGGATGGTGCCAGGTTTCCTCCAAACGTGACGCCTGGCATTCACACCAAAGAGTTCAATCTTTGTCTCATTAAAACCAGAGAATTTTCTTTCTCATGGTCTGAGAGTCCTTCAGGTGCCTTTTGGCAAACTCCAGGCGGGCTGCCATGTGCCTTTTACTAAGGAGTGGCTTCCGTCTGGCTACTCTACCATACAGGCCTGATTGGTGGATTGCTGCAGAGATGGTTGTCCTTCTGAAAGGTTCTCCTCTCTCCACAGAGGACCTCTGGAGCTCTGACAGAGTGACCATCGGGTTCTTGGTCACCTCCCTGACTAAGGCCCTCCTTCCCCGATCGCTCAGTTTAGATGGCCGGCCAGCTCTAGGAAGAGTCCTGGTGGTTTCGAACTTCTTCCACGTATGGATGATGGAGACCACTGTGCTCATTGGGACCTTCAAAGCAGCAGAAATTTTTCTGTAACCTTCCCCAGATTTGTGCCGAGAGACAATCCTGTCTTGGAGGTCTACAGACAATTCCTTGGACTTCATGCTTGGTTTGTGCTCTGACATGAACTGTCAACTGTGAGACCTTATATAGACAGGTGTGTGCCTTTCCATATCATGTCCAGACAACTGAATTTACCACAGGTGGACTCCAGTGAAGCTGCAGAAACATCTCAAGGATGATCAGGGGAAACAGGAGGCACCTGAGCTCAATTTGGAGCTTCACGGCAAAGGCTGTGAATACTTATGTACATGTGCTTTCTCAATTTTTTTATTTTTAATAAATTTTCAAAAACTTCAAGTAAACTTTTTTCACGTTGTCATTATGGGGTGTTGTGTGTAGAATTCTGAGGAAACAAATGAATTTAATCCATTTTGGAATAAGGCTGTAACATAACAAAATGTGGAAAAAGTGATGCGCTGTGAATACTTTCTGGATGCACTTTATATATATGTGTTGACACCAGACAATGGGGGATAGATAGTTGGAGGTGAAGAAAAAGGAGGTTAGTGGACAGGAAGGAGCAGTCTTTGCTGGAGGATCTGGCCACCTGAAAAGAGGAAGCCGAATGAGTTGGGGTCCTGCGAAGGAGCATTAGTTGGTGGCGCTCTGGGGGCTAGTTCGCCCCACTGAAAGTTCGAGTGAGTGGTGTGAGCAGAGGAAACTTCCCGAGGAAACTGAGGAGCGACTGCGGGTGCGCGAAAGATGAAGGGAAGAGAGCCAACCTCGGACGGTCTAGCAGTGACGTCCGTAAGGAGGCCAAGACGGAGGTTGGCTGAAGGAGCTCGTGGCTGTAGGGTCTCCGCCGGCTGAGGGAGCAATGGGTGAGCCGGGGAGAAAGAGAGAGAGAGACTGCATTTTAACCTCATATTTTAAAGGATTTTTTTATTTGATTTTATCCCCCTGGACGCTTGTTTTATGATGGAGTTAATTATTATAGAAACTGTGGCACTGCACTTTTATTTGGACACTGTTTGTTGTTTTAATAAAAGCTCTTTGACACTTTTTGGATTTATCCCCTGGCTTCATGTGAGATTTGTCCTCATTTGTCAGCTTATCTCGGTGACATTACCGACAGTGTCGAGTTCAGGGCTCCCGGACGGATGATGGGAGCATGGAGAGAACCCGCATTGTCACAAAATTGTTGATTTTCTTTTTTCAAAGAGCAGCCCTGTTAAAATGTTTTGGGGACCTGAGAAAGATCAATATTCCTGAGACCTTCATCTTTCTTTATTTTCAGATATTGTATGATGGACACCAGTTGTTTTGGCTAATTTTGTGTCTCGTTATTGTTTGGCTGCTAATTAAGGAAAAAGAAACAATTAAGGGGTCTGAGTCTTCAAGAGCAAGTCAGTTACAAATGAGGTCAAAAGAAGTGAATTAGCAGCAAAAACCGGTCACTTATTAAGAAAAGGGTTAGAATGAAAACCTTCAGCCACAGTGGTCCTCCAGGACTGGAGTTGGCGACCCCTGGGCTAGAAGGTATAGCATCCTAATGCCAGGTCTCCACAGCTACTCCAGATCTCTGGGCCCCTCCTTGAATGTCAGCGTGAGGGTCAAACAATTGGGAGCAGCTGTTGTCTCTCATTTTCCTTGCGATCTCTAGGGATGGGAATCGAAAACCGGTTCTTGTTGAGAACCGGTTCCCACTGTTTCAGTTCCTTGGAATTGTTTGCCATTTTTGCAAACGATTCCCCTATCGATTCCAGTCGCCTCGAATGACGTCACCACGTTGCGTAGCGTCATTTACCCAGCAGGAAACATGGCGCCTACGCGGCACAAACGGTCAAAAGTTTGGTTATACTTTACGAGAAAGGATGACAACAGGGCAACTTGCAATACTTGCAAAGTAGATATTTCATCAAAGGGAGGAAACACTACGAATATGCAAAAGCATTTGCTCACAAAACACGCGATAACCTTAAATGAATGTCGTATTTTTGATCCGCTCCGGACTAGTGAATCTCAACCCAGCAGCAGCGGTAACATTTGCACGTCCTCTCCCGTTAATAAGGCAGGTAACTAATCAACTAACATTGCATATTATGTTAGCGCGATCTGCCTTATTGCAAAACCTGCTATTACTGTGCATTGCATTTAGATGACCATGACGAGAGAGACAGACAGAGTCTGGCTGTCTCAGATGCTGGCAGTTCTCGCTGCAGTCTACCGGTAGCTTCTCCTTTCACAGAGGTGGGGAAAAGTAAAATGACACAGGCCAGGATAGACGAATGTCACCGAGCAGTGACTAAGTTTGTGGTAAAAGGCTTGCACCCATTTGCCACAGTAGATGCCCCCGATTTTCGGTAAGTGAATGTGTTTAATTGTAGGCTAAGTCAGGGAATGTCAAAGTTGCATGTTCTCCTCTTACCAGATGTTTAATCCGTTTCCATTTATATATCTTTTAGAGAAATGACAAAGACTCTGAACCCTAAGTACAAAGCCCCAAACAGAGACAGTTTAACCAACCACTTGATCCCTGTTTGGTATGCGGTCAAAAAGGCAAATCTGATTTCTGAGCTGAAACATGTGTTGAAGGCAGCCGTCACTGTAGATGGATGGACAAGTTTTAGTCAAGATCATTACCTCACAGTAACGCTGCATTATGTCAGGAATGGCCAGGCTCAAGAAAAAGTCCTCAAAACCAAACCAGTGTACCAGGCACAGACAGGGACAGCTGTAGCAGAGGAGATTGATGAGATCTTGGAGGAGTATGGTATCAAAGACAAGGTTGTGGCAGCCACTCTTGATATTGTGGCCAACATGGATGTAGCTGTCAAAATAGTTGATGGTTGCAGAATTGCACAGTGCACAGTTCCATTGGACTTGAGTTGATTGTATTTGTTGCTGGCTGATGTAGTTTTATTTTTGAGTGCTCAGCTCATATATACTTTTAAAAAAGGAGAGTGTAAATGTTACTGGACATTCTTGTGTAATTGCCACAGAATAATTTATGTTATACTTTGTTATTGCTACAGAAGAATATTTATTTTATTATTATTTTACATTTACAAATTTTTTTCTGGGGACCCCGTGGCACCCCATCGAGGAGCCGTAGGCTGTGGATCTCTTAAGATCTCACTGTTGGGTTTGTAAGGTCATGCTACTCCTAAATTTCTATCTTGTTCAAAGATAAGATATAAAACAAAGTTCTAAGCTAATCGACCTGGGTGTTCTCCTTTTTTAAAAATAAGTATCGATAGGAGAATCGATAAAGAATCGAATTGTTAAACAGAATCGAAAATGGAATCGGAATCGTGAAAATCATATCAATTCCCATCCCTACCGATCTCCTCAGACAACTCTCTCCTGTGCTTTCTCTACTCCGTGTTCAGCGTGGAACGCACGATGACACCAAATAGCAGAGTGATGCCTTTGCTCCATTTAAATCGGCTGAAGGACTGATTGCACGATTGGAGACACGTGTGTGATACGAATTCAAGAAAATGGTGAGTTTGAAAAAATCACTCAAATTCAATTATTTAAGATCTTTCCTAGGGGGTCCCTGTGGTACAGTGGGTCCGCGGCTTCCAAAGAATGGCCAGTCTTAAATAATCCAGATAGCCGCGTCAGTCTCCGTGGGCACTATCTCACGATCGCGGGGAGCTGATGTTCCTTACTTGTAAAATTGTAGATTACTTGTGTTTTGTTCTGTGTATTGTGTTGTATTGAGCCCCCCTTCTCTTTGACACCCACTGCATGCCCAGCCTACCTGGAAAGGGGTCTCTCTTTGAATTGCCTTTCTCGAGGTTTCTTCCATTTTTTCCCTACTAGATTTTTTTTGTCTTCTTAGAGAGTCAGGGCTGGGGGGCTGTCAAAAGGCAGGGCCTGTTAAAGCCCATTGAGGCACTTCTTGTGTGATTTTGGGCTTTATAAAAATAAATTGTACTAGCCAACCCGCAGCGTAGCATACGCCGCATAATTATGTGTTGATGAGTGAACACTTCCTGAAAGACACAGTTGTCCAAATGGGGTGAGTTTGAGGATATGACTGTAGGTGAATGAAAAGATGGAATTCTGGAGAGGGCAACATACAATTGTCTGTGGCTGAAAACTGGAGGACCGCCGTCGCGCCTCCACCTCCCAGAGCAAGGGACGGGGCTGGACAGCGCAGAGGGCGGAACGGGGGGAGAAGGGAAGGACGCCCAATCCGCCCTCTCCGCCCCGCCATTCTAGTCTGCTGATTTCTTAATCATCGTTCAGTATGCACTGCCTGCTCATGTGACGCCCCCAACTCCTCACCTGAGTTGCTTTCGTTTCTGCTACAGTCCACATGCACCTCTGAGCCACGTTGACTTTTCATTGTTCTTTGCGGTTCCTGCTGCTTTTCTATATATAATCCACCAAGTCACCCGACCATGGTAGTAGCTGGGGGGGGATTGTATGTACAAAGGGCAGGGACGTAATCAGTGCGAGCGTATGACCCGCACTTACTGGGAATTCCTCGTTTGTGGGGAACAATTGCAAGTCCCGGCCTCTATCACGAATGGGGTTCAACGGCTTACCCACGCCTGTCTGCGCCGGGTAGACACACGTTGATCCATTCAGTGTAGCGCGCGTGCAGCACCGGACATCCAAGGGCATCACAGACCTGTTATTGCTCAATCTCACGTGGCTGAAAGCCACTTGTTCCTCTAAGAAGTTGGATGCCGACCACTCTTGGGTTGCGTAACTATTTAGCAGGCGGGAGTCTCGTTCATTATTGGAATTAACCAGACAAATCGCTCCACCAACTAAGAACGGACATGCACCACCACCCACAGAATCGAGAAAGAGCTATCAATCTGTCAGTGCGCTCCATGTCCGGGCCGGGTGAGGTTTCCTGGGTTGAGTCAAATTAAGCGAAAGGCTCCACACCTGGGGGTGCCCTTCCATCAATTCCTTTAAGTTTCAGCTTTGCAGCCATACTCCCCCCGGAACCCAAAGACTTTGGTTACCCGGTTGGCTGCCCGGCGGGTCATGTGAATAATGCCGCCGGATCGCCACTTGGCATCGTTTATGGTCATAACTACAACGGTATGTGATCATCTTCGAACCTCTGACTTTCGTTCTTGATTAATGAAAACATTCTTGGCAAATGCTTTTGCTCTCGCTCGAATTGTTGGTGGGCAGGGCTCTGTGAGTTGGCGGGCGTGGCTCTGTCTTGCATGCGTCTTGCTTGAAATGGACTTAGTGAATTCTTAGAGTTGGTGGCCGTGGCTCTGTGAGTTGTTGTTGTATCCCATAGTCTTAGAGTTGGTGGGCAGGGCTCTGTCGTGCGTGTGCCATGGTTGGCTGCTTAGTGAATTATTGGTGGGCGGGGCTCTGTGAGTTGGCAGGCGTGGCTCTGTCTTGTGTGCGTCTTGCTTTCCATGGACTTAGTGAATTCTTAGAGTTGGTGGGCATGGCTCTGTGAGTTGTCGTCATAGTCCCATGGTCTTAGAGTTGTTGGGCGGGGCTCTGTCGTGCGTGTGCCATGGTTGGCTGCTTAGTGAATTGTTGGTGGGCGGGGCTCTGTGAGTTGGCAGGCGTGGCTCTGTCGTGCTTGTGCCATGGTCGGCTGCTAAGTGAATTGTTGGCGGGCGTGGCTCTGTCTTGTGTGCGTCTTGCTTGCCATGAACTTAGTGAATTCTTAGAGTTGGTGGGCGTGGCTCTGTGAGTTGTTGTCGTATCCCATGGTCTTAGAGTTGGTGGGCGGGTCTCTGTGAGTTGGCGGGCGTGGCTATGTCGTGCGTATCCCATGGTTGTCTTGCGTGCCCTGTCGGCTACTTAGTGAATTATATATATATAAGATTGTAATTGGGGCGAGTCATACCTGCACGTGAGGGTGCGCTCATTCTCGATTGCTTCATTGGCTTCCTTCGTTGTGTGATTAAAACGCTGCGCCCATGGAGCCATTTTAGTACGGGCCAGCACAGAGAGATCAAGATAAAGAGAGAGAACAGAGGTAGAAGAGCAGTCTCTGGAGGATGATCGGGCCACCTGGAAGAGAAAGGCAGCACGAGCTGGGGCCCCACGAATGAGCGTAGGTTGTAGCGCTCTAGGGGCTGTATCGCCCCACTGAGTAATGATGTTGAGCGAGGTGACCATGGCGGATGACCTCCCTATGTATCCGAGGTACTACTGCGGGAGCGCGAAGGAAGACAGGAGGAGAGCCGACCTCGGACAGTTTGGAGGCAGCTGAGTCTCTGCCGGCTGTGCTAGTGATGGGTGAGCCAGGGAGACGAAGAAGGAGGTGGGCTGAGATCGGGAGGAGCCCGTGACTACATTTTAACTTCTGGTTTTAATGGATTTATTATGGTTTTTATCCCCCACTTTTCACTTGGGTTTTATGGATTGATTTATGGATATTTGGAACACACTGCACTGTGGGCACTGTTTTTGGTTGTGTTTTTTATAAATCTTTTTAATAAAAGCACCTTTGCACTTTTCCACCTTCCCCTTGTCTCCTTGTGAGATTTAGCCCCATTAGTCAGCTCAGTTCAGTCATAACTGTCAACAGTGTTGGTTTTTGAAGGGCTCCCAAAAGGGAAGAGGGAGCCTGGAGTGGACCCGCAATATTACAGTCCCAACAACAAAGTGGGTCCAGGCCATATTAGAAGATCTTTGTAGAATAATTGATCTCTTGTCACGCTTGCTTTGCTATACTCGATAACATCTCAGATCTATCCATGGCATACAGGAGACATATTGCTTTTTGTGTCATCACTGTTCAGGGGGCATGCCGCACTTTTTCATTGAGCTGGAAGGTGACCAACAAATTTGTCCGCGTCTGTAGATACTGGTCAAATGAAGATCAAATCCTGAGATGTTCACATGCCCTCTCCAGGTGTTGCTCCTGCTTTACACCCTGTGTCTGCCCAGATGGGCTTCAGCTTTCACACAACCCTACTCGGGATAAAACAGGCTTAGAAAATGGATGGATGGTGTCACACATGTGCGAATAGGAGACAGCTAAAGCGTCTGAATAATAGTAATTCCATGCCAGACCAGGGGGTGGCGAGGTGCGCTAACTGTCTTTCTCAATCCCTTGCAGACCATTCTCAGGAAATCCTGCACGGCTCTGGCACCTCTGATGACGTCACTTCCAGTCCCAGAGACATCACTTCCGGGTCTGGTGCTATTGATGATGTCACTTTCCAGTCCTGATGATGTCAATTTCGGTTCTGGTGCATCTGATGACGTCACTTCCGGTCCCGAAGGCATCACTTCCGGGTCTGGCGATATTGATGACGTCCCGTCCGGTCCCAATGACGTCACTTTCACAGTTCTGCTGCCTCTGATGACGTCACTTCCGGTCCAGAAGACATCACGTTTGGATCTGGCACTATTGATGATGTCACTTCCGGTCCAGATGACGTCACTTCCGTTTTCTGGTGCCTCTGATGATGTCAGTCACGGCCCTGAAGGCATCACTTCCGGATCCGGCGCTATTGATGATGTCACTTCCGGTTCCAATGATGTCACTTACCAGTCCAGAAGATATCACTTTTGGATCTGGCGCTATTGAAGACATTACTTCCAGTCCCGATAATGTCACTTCCGTTTCTGGTGCCTCTGATGACATCACTTACAGTCCCGAAGGCATCACTTCCAGGTCTGGCGCTATTGATGACGTCACTTCCGGTCTTGATGATGTAAATTTTGGGTCTGGTGCCTCTGATGACGTCACTTACAGTCCCAAGGTCATCACTTCCAGGTCTGGCGCTATTGATGACGTCACTTCTGGTCTTGATGATGTAAATTTTGGTTCTGGTGCCTCTGATGACGTCACTTACAGTCCCAAGGTCATCACTTCCAGGTCTGGCGATATTGGTGACTTTGCTTTCGGTCCTGATGATGTCACTTCCATTTCTGGTGCCTCTGATGACGTCACTTACGGTCCCGAAAGCATCACTTCCGGGTCCGCCACTATTGATGACATCACTTCTGGTCCCTACACTGGCCTTAAAACCACCATCTTGCCTCCACGGCTTCAGTTCTGTTTTTGGACTCGGTTTTTGTGAACATCTCGCAATTACTTCAAATCCCTTTTGCAGCCAAGGCACATTATACGGGTGGCTGCCCCAAACCTTTATGAAGTTTTGTGTCGTTATTGTGACAATGGACATGTCCACGTATGTTAAAAGAAATAAAAACTTTCAATGAGGTGTCCTTACATTTTCAAATATATTCAGTTATTTCCTCATCTGTTTATTTCACTGATGCCACACATGACCTGAAAGACCCCTCGAGATTTAAACTGTCATTTTCGCCCATTAAAGTTAAGACGGTGGGCTCTAGTGATTACTGTGTTTTGGCTCCAAACCCATACTTCAGACTGGGAATTGAACCCAGGTCCCTGAAATGGTAAGGCAGCAGCACTGTGGAGGATTCCCCCTAAATGAGCTGTGTTAGCATATGGATTCAGAAAGCAGAAGCACAGCCAATCAGTTTATAAGTTTTATTAGAAAAATGGAGACAAAGGAGAAACTTTGGTGCACTCAAATCAGAGAAAATGGAACAAAACTCAACCTCCCATTGATGGCCGGGCAAGTCACATTGGACCCCATCAGACCTCTGTAGTGACAGCTCATCCAAAGGGGCTCCATGATGGACTGGGGTGGGTGACAGAAGTCATATTAATTAGTGCCCACCTGGATAAGCGTCTTCATCGTCATTGTCTGACGGCCACGGGTAAATCCTTTTGAAGAGACTTTATCTAGGAAAAGGATTCAGTCCAACCCAGTCAGTGCCCAGCAGAAGGAGGAGCAGGACAGATGACACACAAGTGAACAATCCCACCCTAAATTTGACATTCATCAACGAGATGACAAATATAGTAGAAGAAATCTCACGGTGACACAATTAAGACATGGGTCTTCTGGTTGTCCTTGCTAAATCCTTCCGGTCTTCACATCTCCGATGGCCCCCCAGACATCAAAGAGAAACACATCAGGGAAAGCAAAGTCGCCCAAGACGGAGTCGAGAGCCACAGCAAAGTCGTCTGGGTTCTTCTTGTCCTTCCCTGCTTCCACTATTGTGGATGCTGAAAGAGAAAGGACATGTTGAGGTGACTAACAGTCTGGAAGCCTGACACACTCAGCGTAGACACAAGGAGAACATGCAAACTACGCCCTGATAGCAGACCCACCTGGCTTTGAACCCAAACTACGTTGTAGGATACTTCAAGTCAAGCCCCAGTGGAACAAACCTTGAAACAGTGATACCTGCTTTTATAACGTCTCGTCCAAGATAACTGCAATGCGCTGCTTCTTGGAATTAGCTAGGCCTCCATTGCTCGCCTACAGCTGGTGCAAAATGCCGCTACTCAATGTTTAACTGGTACAAGCAAGCAAGAGCACATTACCCCAATTTTGGCTTCCCTTCACTGTCTTCCAGTTCGTTTTCGAATCCATTTTAAGGTTCTTGTATTTGTTTTTTAAATCATTTAACGGTTGGGCCCTGTTTTATCTGTCGCAACTGCTGCACCCTTATGTACCGTCTCGCTCTCTCAGGTCAGCAGACCAGACGCTTTCACTTGTTCCTAAAACATGTTGCACACTCCGAGGTGATCGGGCTTTTTCAGTTGCAGCTCCAAAACTCGGGAACGATTTGCCGTTGCACGTTAGGCAGGCTCCTTCACTTGCTGTCTTTAAATCTTATTTCAAAACACACTTTGACTCTCTGGCCTGTAACCCAGTGTGATATGTTGACTGTCTGTGTACCTTTTAATATGAATCTCTTCAGCTCTTATGTATTCCTGTTTCTTTTACACTTTTGGTTATTGTGTGTCTGATATGTTGGGTTTTACTGTACAACATTTTGGTCAGCCCTGATGTTGTTTTTAAAGTGCTTAATAAATAAATAAACACATACATACAGTGGGTATAGAAAAGAATCCCCCCCTTCAAATATTCCCATTTCTTTTTTTTTTTTTGCTTTACAGCCTTAAATGAAAACACACAAACTAATATTTCTTCCCAACTTTACTTACTCAATGCAACCTCTAACATCCAAGTGAAAGATATCACAGCTACAGTTCAGAAAATGATAAAAAATCAAAAACAAGAAATCCTGAGAAAAATAAAGGATCACCCCCCCCCCCCCCAATGTCAATGGCATTTTGTTGACCCCCCCTTTTGCTTTAATGAGAGCCTTGAGTCTGTTGAGATTCTTCTCTATCAGCTTTGCACATCTAATAATAAAATAATAATTCATTACATTTATATAGTGCTTTTCTCTGTACTCAAAGCGCTATCCACACAAGGAGGAACCGGGAAGCAAACCCACAATCTTCCCACAGTCTCCTTACTGCAAAGCAGCAGCACTACCACTGCGCCACTGCAAATCTCTATATATAATCTTCATTTGGATCTTGATCTTTGTTTGTCCGCGAATGAATTAGAAGAAGAAGCACTAGATGGCAGTAGAGAGACAGCTAAAACATAGGCATTGCATTAAGAATCTCCTCCAGGCTTATACTACTGAAGACTGTAGTACTCCAGTCACACCTCAAAACACAGACATTCAAACTAAACAAATTGTTGTGCTTTAAATTAACTAATCTCTATATATAATCTTCATTTGGATCTTGATCTTTGTTTGTTCGCAAATTCATGTTCAACTGACACGGTATCCTTCAATAAGGGCGCGCACAAAAAGGCGAGCTTCAAAAGGGCGACCTCAATTGGGTGCATTGAATAAAGGGAAACGCAACAAAATTATTACAGAAAATGTATTAACCAAAGGCAATGATTGAACATATAAAAAGGCGAAAGCAAGAATATCAAAACATCCAAATAATTAATGCATGAACTTCTAAGCGAGACGAACATTTTCCAATCCTATATTCAGTGCATTTCCAGATGTGTTTCCCGTTGATAGTTTTCTCCTTTCTGAATGTGTAGCCTTCGACTATGAGTAGATCTGCATCTTTGTTGCTCTTCACATATTCCAGAGCCATTTGAACTAAATTATCTACGAACGCGTTTATTCGCCACGCTCAATTGAGGTCGCCCTTTTGAAGCTCGCCTTTTTTGTGCACGCCCTTATTAAATAGAACATATAAGTCGGACACACTTCTGTGATTTTCCATAAGTCAGCATTTGGAGTTCAAGAAAGAAGCATTGGTTCTTCCTTACTCTTTGGATTGCCACAAAGCAACCTGTGAGATTGGAGAAAGGTTGAGAAGAAGATCGTGAGAGGAAACGACAGCGTCATGAAAACGAGACGGACTGTGAATGGAGAGAAGCAGAAATGCTCCTCCACCACCACATAATTACTATTCAGACAGTGATTCCGAGTAGGCCGTTCCAATCGAATCAATGTCCAAGGGTTTTGTTTTGTAATTTTATTTCCCTTATAAAAAATCATAATGCTGTGCGACGAAGGGCCCAGTTCACGACTGACAGCCGCGTTTAAACAGGGAGCCCTTCACAGACAACTTTAACACGCGCAACGTAGTTGGGCGCACATGGCTAGTATCTAGATATTTGCCTCCCACTCTTCTTTACAGTTTAACTGTTCAAGTTCGGTCACATTGGATGGTGAGTGTTGGTGGTCTGCTATCTTCAGATCTTTCCACAGATTTTCAGTGTGATTTAGCTCTGAGCTCTGACTGGCCACACCAGGACTTTCACTTTTTTCTCCTTCAGCCACTGGGTGGTCAATTTTGCTGTGTGCTTCGGGTCGTTGTTGTCGTGTTGAAAGGTGAACATTCTGCCCATCTTCAACTTTCTGGCAGAGGGTAGCAGGTTTTCCTCAAGTATATGACGGGATTTTGCCCCATCCATTTTTTCTTCAACCCTAACGAGAGCCCCAGGCCCCCCACAACAGGATGCTGCCCCCTCCATGCTTTACTGTAGGTATGGTGTGTTATGGATGGTGAGCTGCATTGGTGTACCGTTTGGTGTTGAGGCCAAGTAGTTTGATTTAGTCTCATCATGACCATAAGACCTTTTTCCACTTGGCATCAGAATCTTCAAGGTGCGTTCTGGCAAAGCTCAAACGAGCCTTAATGTGGCTTTTCTTGAGAAGTGTGACCCTCCCGAACAAGCCAAAATGGTGGAGCGCTTGTGAAATTGTTGTCACCAGCACGCCATTAATGACCACTCTGTGCCATCAAATCCTGTAACTCCTTCAAAGTAGCCATTGGCCTCTCGGTATCCTCTCTTACCAGTTTCCTCCTTGCTCTTCCATCCTGTTTGGAGGATCCAGGGAGGGTCCTAGTAGTACCAAACACTTCTTTTCTGAGCTCCTTTGGATTGATAAAGCCTTTGAGATTTTTGTGTGTCCATCTCCTGCTGTATTTCTGTCCACAACTCTACCCCTGAGATTTTTTAAAAGTGGCCTGCCACCCACAGTCAGTTGTACTACTAAGCAAGGGAATGAATGAGCCAGGAACAGCTTCACTAATCACACGGATTACAATTGATCACTGGTGGGAGGAAGACAGTAACCGCAATGGAAATGGTGGGCACTGACACCTGATTGAATTTAGGGGGGGGGGGGGGGGGGGGGTGATCCTTTATTAATTAATTTTAGTATTTCTTTCATCCATCCATTTTCCAACCCGCTGAATCCGAACACAGAGTCACGGAGGTCTGCTGGAGCCAATCCCAGCCAACACAGGGCACAAGGCAGGAACCAATCCCGGGCAGGGTGCCAACCCACCGCAGGACACACACAAACACACCCACACACCAAGCACACACTAGGGCCAATTTAGAATCGCCAATCCACCTAACCTGCATGTCTTTGGACTGTGGGAGGAAACCCACGCAGACACGGGGAGAACATGCAAACTCCACACAAGGAGGACCCGGGAAGTGAACCTCAGGTCTCCTACCTGCGAGGCAGCAGCGCTACCACTGCGCCACAGTGTTTTTTTTTTTTTTTAATTCTTCTGAACTGTAGCTGTGATATCTTTCACTGTTATAGGCTGCATTGAGTAAGTAAAGCTGGAAAAAATATTGGTTTGTGTGTTTTCATTTAAGGCTGTAAAGCAAAAAAAAAATTGGAACATTTCAAAGGGGGGGATTCTTTTCTATACCTACTGTACATACATCTCTCTATTATATAAAAATATCCAGTGACATGACAAGACTTTTTGGAAGATTTTTTCAAGTCCCGCAAGATGAGACTATTGCCATGAGATTTTTCAAGTCCTGACCTCCTCTTCACCATTTCCAGTTAACGGCCCACACCCGCGGTCCTCTCATCTCTCAGTCGTGTGAATACTTTTGTCAGACACACTTCCTGCGCTCTCAGCTCTTATAAATTTTTATGTTTTCCTCACTTTAAGTTCCCAATTAAAGAAGGCGTATTATGTCCAAATCTTATTGAAGGATTTCATCACGAAGAGTCATCAACAGAAGAAATGAGTACACAGGCAATCCTAGCACAGAGAAATGATGAAGTCAAACGAATTAACACCAGAATCAGTTACACGGCAAGTAAATGCGTATCAATAGGCTCTGCTGAAGCAGTTGGTGGTGATGGTGTGGAAGATAAAAACATCAACTTTCAATATCTCGAAGAATATCTACAACCGTTAACATAGTCTGGTCTCCCACCGCACAAATTACTGTTGAAAGAAGGATGTATCCAAGAAAGGTAATGTAGTACATCTTCAGGGGATAACATTAGACAACAAAGAAGATCTTGATATGCCATTGTAATCAGAATATAAGTTTTAATGTCACTGTACAAAAATCCACTCACATGTACAGGCCAGGCCAAAGTTAGCACACAGGGGCTCTCAGCATTTAGAACTGCTAGGCAAGCATTTGAAGAGAGAAAGGTACAACTACGAAAATGGGCATTGTACTATTTCTGTATGTTAGAGATGAAACTGAATCCTCTCCTGGCCTTGTTTGGAACCTAAGTAAGGGCCTGCACGTGGAGAAGACAGTATAAAAGACTTGAACAGCAGCCAAATACTTTGAAGCCGACGGACGGATGGGTGATATCGTCATGAAAATCCTTCCATCGCAGTGACGAAAATGGCAGACTGTATACATCGAGATCCTACCTTGATAAAGTCTTGTTATGGCTTCCTCACTGCGGTGGGTTGGCACCCTGCCTGGGATTGGTTCCTGCCTTGTGCCCTGTGTTGGCTGGGATTGGCTCCAACAGACCCCCGTGACCCTGTGTTCGGATTCAGCGGGTTGGAAAATGGATGGATGGATGGCTTCCTCATCTGTAATGCCGTGTAAATCATCATTAAAGAAAGCTATTTTCTCTTATGTGATTCCTTACCGCCATATCACTATGGGAGGGATATCGCCTTTTAATATTATCTATATATATATATAATTCTTTTTGCGTTTGAAATGGAATTACGTATGACCACAATATGGAAATTACGTATGAAACGGAAATTACGTATGACCATGCGATACAGAAATTACGTATGACCACAATATGGAAATTACGTATGAAACGGAAATTACGTATGACCACGCGATACAGAAATTGCGTATGACCACAGAACATAGTATAATACAGGAACTAATCACTTCGTTTGTGGACGCCATTTTTATATCGTCTTTACGAATTGTTATTATTTGTGTGAGAGTTATTTTACTGATATTGAAAAGAAGTAAACACAAACGCGCCGATCTATCCCATAGAAGTGCGCCCCGCATCGCCCTCTCTCAGCCCTCCTCTCTGGACTACAGCAGTGAGCCGTCCGCCGCCAGGCACGTTCTGACAGAGAAGTTTTATTTATTCATCCACGTGACTGTCGCGGAAACTGCCACATTGTAACTTTTTTTTTAGTTGGCAGTACTTGATAGTAGAAGAGATGAGGAACACAGCTTTGCGTCTTTCTATTTTTTAACTGCGCCAAGCTGTAAACAACGTGAAGACGAGACCGCCTTCAGTGGCGAGGGGTCGTGAGAACAAAGTGGACGCTGGGAGGCGCGGAATGTCGAGAGCTTCGCAGTTTCAGGCAGCATCCTCTCTTCTCGCACTGTTTGTGATACTTCAAGTGCCCCATCGGTTCCTGGGAGAATGGAAATCT
Source organism: Erpetoichthys calabaricus (assembly GCF_900747795.2). Classification (NCBI taxonomy): domain Eukaryota; kingdom Metazoa; phylum Chordata; class Cladistia; order Polypteriformes; family Polypteridae; genus Erpetoichthys; species Erpetoichthys calabaricus. Next base: position 157,917,844 of record NC_041405.2, read on the forward strand.
TTGCGAATGAGTGTAATCGGCGCCATCGAAGCAGGACTCTGTTTGTAAATTGCCTTGCACGACTACTTACTGTCCCTTAAGATGAGTTCGGGTCACTAAAACCCCGCAACATTCAAGGTTGCTTTTGTGATGAATTATTTTAAGAAGTAAATCACAGGCACGTAGTCCAAGGTTGTCAGGCAGAAATTTGGAAGATCACATAGAAAATGTAATTTCTATACCACAGCGGTCGTGTAGCGCCTTTCACAAGGGATCTACTACCGAGGGATGATCCAAATACATTTTAGCTGCTGTTAGTACTACTTACCTGTTGCGTTATAGCGCCTTTAAAATGTAGCTTACCTGAAACCACTCCAGTAGTGCTCAATGTATCTTTACTTCTTAAATGTTAATGTTTTACTGTTTAATAACTTATAGACTACATTTTATTTTTTTCCCTTGCACTCAGTGAACGAAGCCACTGGGTAATCAGCTAGTATCTACTGTATATACTTTCGGGTTACTTAAAGCACCCCAATTACAAAAGAACTTATTCCAACTAGGGAGCTATCGCCCCCTACAGGGAACAGCCATTTTTATCCATCCATCCATTTTCCAACCTGCTGAATCCGAACACAGGGTCATGGGGGTCTGCTGGAGCCAATCCCAGCCAACACAGGGCACAAGGCAGGAACCAATCCTGGGCAGGGTGCCAACTCACTGCAGGACACCCACAAACACACCCACACACCAAACACACACTAGGGCCAATTTAGAATCGCCAATCCACCTAACCTGCATGTATTTGGACTGTGGGAGGAAACCCACGCAGACACGGGGAGAACATGCAAACTCCACGCAGGGAGGACCCGGAAGTGAACCCGGGTCTCCTAACTGCGAGGCAGCAGCACTACCACTGCGCCACCGTGCCGCCCGCCATTTTTATTAAAACATTAAAAGATTCCCATTAGTATAGCTTTTGCGAAGAAAATTAACAAATCTCCGAGACAAACATTCAATAAAGTCGGTTTCTTTATTAGAGAGAAAGAAATGAAATTCACTCACAGGCAGTTATACACTGCCTGGCCAAAAAAAAAAGTTGCCACCAAAAAAAAAAGGTCACACACTCTAATATTTCGTTGGACCGACTTTAGCTTTGATTACGGTACACATTCGCTGTGGCATTGTTTCGATAAGCTTCTGCAATGTCACAAGATTTAGCTCCATTCCGTGTGTCATTAATTTTTCACCAAGATCTTGCATTGATGATGGTAGAGTCTGACCGCCTCTCTTCTTACTCTGATGCGCCCATCACTCTGGAACAGGGTAAATCTGGACTCATCAGACCACATGACCTTCTTCCATTGCTCCAGAGTCCAATCTTTATGCTCCCTAGCAAATTGAAGCCTTTTTTTCCGGTTTGCCTCACTGATTAGTGGTTTTCTTACGGCTACACAGCTGTTCAGTCCCAATCCCTTGAGTTCTCTTCGCATTGTGAGTGTGGAAATGCTCTTACTTTCACTATTAAACATAGACCTGACTTCTACTGTTGTTTTTCTTCAATTTGATTTCACCAAACGTTTAAGTGACCGCAGATCGCGATCATTCAGGATTTTTTTCCGGCCACATTTCTTCCTCGAAGATGATGGGTCCCCACTATCCTTCCAGTTTTTAATAATGCATTGGACAGTTTTTAACCCAATTTTAGTAGTTTCTGCAATCTCCGTAGATGTTTTCTCTGCTTGATGCATGCCAATGATTTGACCCTTCTCAAACAGACTAACATCTTTTCCACGACCGCGAGATGTGTCTTTCGACATGGTTGTTTAAGAAATGAGAAGCAACTCATTGCACCAGTTGGGGTTAAATAACTTGTTGCCAGCTGAAAGATAATCGCCCATGCAGTAATTATCTAATAGGAGGCTCGTACCTATTTGCTTAGTTAAATCCAGGTGGCGACTTTTTTTTTTTGGCCAGGCAGTTAAACGTTGCGTTGTCACGATGAAAGTCCAAACACAGAATCACAATTCAATGCGATACTGATGAAAAGTTAATTTCAAAAATTGTTTTTACTGAAGTTTTAGAGGTAAAGTGTAAGTTTAAAAAGTTTTTGTGTGTTAATTTCAAAGCCAAACAGAATGAAAACTTATTACGCAACAAATACCTCTAACACAACATGAAACATAATTTGATTTCAAATTATTATGTTTTATTATTTTTAAATATGGCTAATTACTCGCTGTAATGTAAAATAGCTAGTAAATTGTACATCCGCATCCCCATACACTAGTGGCAGAAGCGCAAAGAGGCTAGTGCGTAGCGCAAACACGGGGAGTGACGGGCGACGTACATAAAAGTAACTGCCATACAGAGCCTGGCCCTGTCCAAAAATAGAAAGGCAAGTACAAGCCTTTATAGAACTGGCCGGTTATTACGTGAGGTTTTCCGCACCATTATTGACTAATCTCCAACACAGGTCAACCTCCACACACGTGGTCTGGAATCGCTCCATAACATCTGCATTCTGTGACCTAAAGCAGACCCAGATGTCTGCATGTGTTTCTGATTGCTCCAAACGTCTCCCTTCCTTTTATTCTGTAGATGGATGCTTCTGAGTCCAGCCTGACTGCTGTGATCTGTTAGAATGTCAACACACTTCGACACTTTGTTTTGTACTTAAGCTGGAAACTGCAGGACTGGGAATTCGGTGTACTGTGGTTGAGTGGAAAACTCTCACTATTAACATCTTTCTAGACCAAAATCTTTAAATGCCTATCAGACATGTGAGAGTATGTGAATTTCCCCTTGGGGATTACTAAAGTATCTATCTATCTATCTATCTATCTATCTATTCTATCTATCTATCTACTCTATCTATCTATCTCTATCATATCTATCTATCTATCTATCTATCTATCTATCTATCTATCTATCTATCTATCTATCTATCTATCTATCTAAACACATTTCCAGCACAACTACAAACATTTGTGATGTGCCTTCTGTTGGAATGAAAAATGCAATGCATTTATTACTGCAAATGTTATGTGCCATATGTTGAAATAAAAATTGCAAAGCATTTTATTGATACATATGCTTGTGATGGGCCATCTGTTGGAATGACATATGTAATGCCTTTTATTATTACAAATCTTTGTGGTGCGCCTTGTGTTGAAATAACCAATACAATGTATTTTATTACTATAAATGTTAGTGATGTGCCATCTCTTCAAACAACAAATGAATTACATTTTATTACTACAAATAGTTGTGATGTGCCATCTGTTGGAATGACAAATGCAATGCATTTGCAAATGTTTTTGATGCACCATCTGTTGCAATGACAATTTTATTATTGCAAATGTTTGTGATATGCCATTTGTTGGAATGAGAGAGACATAGCAACCAGACAATGCACAGACAGTTGTACTTTTATTAAAGTGCAAAGATAAATGTGAAAGGCCCTGATAGACAGACAGACAGATAGATATGAAAGGCACTATATACTGTAATAGATAGAAGGATGATAAAGGTACTATATGATAGATGGAACATTTTACAGATATTGATGATAAAGGCCAGGAGGTACAAGCCCCACTTACCAAGCTCAATGTCTCGAATGCCCATGTAGCTCTCCAGGAGGTCATCCACTTTCTTTGTGGCCCTTTCTTCAAATTCATTTGGCTGCAGGAAGGAAAGCAGAAAATCAAAATGATTAGGAGAACAATGCAGGTGGAAATTCTTATCGCTCTTCAGAGTGGCCTGAGTCTTTGGCTAACCACAAATAGGCACCGAAAACACATTAAAGATGAAAAAGTAACAATGGAAACTTCCCTTTCCGGCTGCAATACCCAAACCCATTTACTATGGAGTGGCAACCATTTATATTCTGAACATGTCATGTTTGGGCTATGAAGGGAGAAACAGGATTCCTCACTTTTCAGCAGTTTATGTCTGAGCTTCCCTTTTCCTTAATAAAATGCAGTTAAACTACAGGAAATCTTGAGATTTCTGGGAACGACAGCTTTGGATGTTGCAAAAGAGGTGAATTCTCAGTTAAAAACACGTCAGAAAATGTTGGCATAGCATAGCAGACAGGTGCGTTTGGTGACTAAGTTAACTGATATGAAACTCGGAGCATTTCACTGTTTTAATTTACTTCATCCAAGAGTTTGTTGTTATTAAACAGATTCATAACAATGAGTCAAATTCACAAGTAATAATAATATCCAAAATTTTTATCCAAAAGCAATCATGGCCCTGAACTCAGAATAAAACTTCTCCATATCATTATCCCAATGTGCAATATAGACCTTAAGTCAACAAGTGCAATTCATATATTTTGTAAAGTACTTTTATTACTATTCGGTTTGTTATTATTTTCTCTCTTCTTGTCTTTTTAACTCTTATGCCTCACACTGAGTCGACTGCACCTTCAGTTTCGTTGTTCCTTTTTAAAAGTGACAATGACAGTAAAGATCTGTCTGTCTGTCTGTCTGTCCGTCCGTCCGTCCGTCCGTCCGTCCGTCCATTGTCTCCCGCTTATCCGAGGTCGGGTCGCGGGGGCAGCAGCTTGAGCAGAGATGCCCAGACTTCCCTCTCCCCGGTCACTTCTTCTAGCTCTTCTGGGAGAATCCCAAGGCGTTCCCAGGCCAGTCGAGAGACGTAGTCCCTCCAACGTGTCCTGGGTCTTCCCCGGGGCCTCCTCCCGGTTAGACGTGCCCGGAACCCCTCACCATGGAGGCGTCCAGGAGGCATCCTGATCAGATGCCCGAGCCACCTCATCTGACTCCTCTCAATGCGGAGGAGCAGCGGCTCTACTCTGAGACCCTCCCGGATGACTGAGCTTCTCAACTATCTTTAAGGGAAAGCCCAGACACCCTGCGGAGGAAACTCATTTCGGCCGCTTGTATTCGCGATCTCGTTCTTTCGGTCACTACCCATAGCTCATGACCATAGGTGAGGGTAGGAACATAGATCGACTGGTAAATTGAGAGCTTCGCCTTGCGGCTCAGCTCCTTTTTCACACTGACAGACCGATGCAGCGCCCACATTACTGCAGATGCTGCACCGATCCGCCTGTCGATCTCACGCTCCATTCTTCCCTCACTCGTGAACAAGACCCCGAGATACTTGAACTCCTCCACTTGGGGCAGGATCTCGCTACCAACCCTGAGAGGGCACTCCACCTTTTCCGGCTGAGGACCATGGTCTCGGATTTGGAGGTGCTGATTCCCATCCCAGCCGCTTCACACTCGGCTGCGAACCGATCCAGAGAGAGCTGAAGATCACGGCCTGATGGAGCAAACAGGACAACATCATCTGCAAAAAGCAGTGACCCAATCCTGAGCCCACCAAACCGGACCCCCTCAACGCCCTGGCTGCACCTAGAAATTCTGTGGCGGAGTCCAACTCTCACTGGAAACGGGTTTGACTTACTGCCGGCAATGCGGACCAAGCTCTGGCACCGATCGTACAGGGACCGAACAGCCCTTATTAGGGGGGCCGGTACCCCATACTCTTGGAGTACCCCCCACAGGATTCCCCGAGGGACACGGTCGAATGCCTTTTCCAAGTCCAAAAACACATGTAGACTGGTTGGGCAAAGTCCCATGCACCCTCCAGGACCCTGCTAAGGGTATAGAGCTGGTCCACTGTTCCGCGACCAGGACGAAAACCACACTGTTCCTCCTGAATCCGAGGCTCGACTATCCGATGGACCCTCCTCTCCAGGACCCCTGAATAGACTTTTCCAAGGAGGCTGAGGAGTGTGATCCCTCTGTAGTTGGAACACACCCTCCAATCCCCTTTCTTAAAGAGGGGGACCACCACCCCGGTCTGCCAATCCAGAGGCACTGTCCCTGATGTCCATGCGATGTTGCAGAGGTGTGTCAACCAAGACAGTCCTACAACATCCAGAGCCTTGAGGAACTCCGGGCGTATCTCATCCACCCCCGGGGCCCTGCCACCAAGGAGTTTTTTGACCACCTCGGTGACCTCAGTCCAGAGATGGGGGAGCCCACCTCTGAGTCCCCAGGCTCTGCTTCCTCATTGGAAGGCATGTTAATGGGGTTGAGGAGGTCTTCGAAGTACTCCCCCCCCCCACCGACCCACAACATCCCGAGTCGAGGTCAGCAGCGCACCATCCCCACCATATACAGTGTTGACACTGCACTGCTTCCCCTTCCTGAGACGCCGGATGGTGGACCAGAATCTCCTCGAAGCCGTCCGAAAGTCGTTCTCCATGGCCTCCCCAAACTCCTCCCACGCCCGAGTTTTTGCCTCAGCAACCACCAAAGCCGCATTCCGCTTGGCCTGCCGGTACCTATCAGCTGCCTCCAGGGTCCCACAGGACAAAAGGGTCCTGTAGGACTCCTTATTCAGCTTGACGGCATCCTTCACCACCGGTGTCCACCAACGGGTTCGGGGATTGCCGCCACGACAGGCACCGACCACCTTCCGGCCACAGCTCCGGTCAGCTGCCTCAACAATAGAGGCACGGAACATGGCCCATTCGGACTCAATGTCCCCCACCTCCCTCGGGATGTGGTCGAAGTTCTGCCGGAGGTGGGAGTTGAAGCTACTTCTGACAGGGGGCTCTGCCAGACATTCCCAGCAGACCCTCACAACACGTTTGGGCCTACCACGCCTGACCGGCATCCTCCCCCACCATCGAAGCCAACTCACCCACCAGGTGGTGATCAGTTGATAGCTCCGCCCCTCTCTTCACCGAGTGTCCAAGACATGTGGCCGCAAGTCCGACGACACGACCACAAAGTCGATCATCGAACTGAGGCCTAGGGTGTCCTGGTGCCAAGTGCACATATGAACACCCCCATGCTTGAACATGGTGTTCGTTATGGACAATCCGTGACGAGCACAGAAGTCCAATAACAAAACACCACTCGGGTTCAGATCGGGGGGGCCATTCCTCCCAATCACGCCCTTCCAGGTCTCACTGTCATTGCCCACGTGAGCATTGAAGTCTCCCAGCAGAACAAGGGAGTCCCCAGAAGGTATGCCCTCTAGCACCCCCTCCAGGGACTCCAAAAAGGGTGGGTACTCCGAACTGCTGTACGGTGCATACACACAAACAACAGTTAGGACCCGTTCCCCCACCCGAAGGTGAAGGGAGGCTACCCTCTCGTTTCCCGGGGTAAACCCCAATGTACAGGCTCCAAGTCAGGGGGCAATAAGTATACCCACACCCGCTCGGCACCTCTCACCGGGGGCAACTCCAGAGTGGACAGAGTCCAGCCCCTCTCAAGGAGATTGGTTCCAGAGTCCAAGCTGTGCGTCGAGGTGAGTCCGACTATATCTAGCCGGAACCTCTCAACTTCGCACACTAGCTCAGGCTCCTTCCCCTTCAGAGAGGTGACATTCCACGTCCCAAGAGCCAGCTTCTGTAGCCGAGGATCGGACCACCAAGGTCCCCGCCTTCGGCCACCACCCAACTCACACTGCACCCGACCTCCTTGGCCCCTCCCATAGGTGGTGAGCCCATGTGAAGGGGGACCCACGTTGCCTCTTCGGGCTGTGCCCGGCCGAGCCCCATGGGTGCAGGCCCGGCCACCAGGCACTCGCCATCGAGCCCCACCTCCAATCTATCTATCTATCTATCTATCTATCTATTATATAGTGCCTTTCATAGCTATCTATCTATCTATCTAATAGAATGCAATTCCATGTGTTAGTAGACAACATTAAATATGCACTTTTTAACAGCGCTTTACAATGTCATGTAGTGGTGGTGGCTCAGTGGCTTTCATACACAGCAGACTGCACTTCAAGTGACGTGAGAATGGCATCAACTATTGTGCTGTTAGAAGAACTTTATGTATCCCCAGGGGGAAATTTGATAATTTAGAGAAGGTCATTGGATAGATAGATGGATGGATGGATGTGAAAGGCACTATATAATAGATAGAAGGATGTGAAAGGGCATTATATAGAAATACAGATATCAAAGGCACTATAAGATGATAGATAGATAGATAGATAGCATAGTTGGCAGGATTAATTAGATAGATGCAATCCCAGTAAGGCGCTATATAGACATATTGCTGTTGGCAGAGCCCCAGTTGCATTTCTTGACCCACTTCTACTGAATAATTTATTGGCTGAAAGTCGTCAGTGTTGTTGTGTCCCAGAGAGGAGTGCAGCATTGTTCATAATGACACTCAGCTTTGTCTTCATTCTCACCTCCATTACTACCTACAGGGGGTCCAGGGAGTGTCCCATAACTGAGCCTGTCCTTTTAATCAGCTTGTTGATTCGGTGGTCCTCTCTTGAAGTGGGGTTACCCGCACAGCACTCCACACTGGCCAGAGTTGTAGAAGATGTGAAGGCTGTTTTCATTTTGTCATTATGGGTTATTGAGTATAGACTGATGGTCAACAATGGCAGCGTCATCCACACAATAAGTGCAGAAAGTGACGGGGGTCGAAATACTGTTTGAATCCGCTGTGTGTTAAGTATACAGTAACTCATGAAAGGCCACAAGCAGTAAAATCGGGTTGTAGAAATTATCAGATCATTTTAAATGGAGGTGTAAAAGGCAAGGTGGTCAGCAGAAAGTTGATTGGGGTTAAAAGTGGTCAACCAAATGGCTAAATGGGTGTATTTCTCTGAAAACTAATGCTAATGTACTAACTGATGTCAATAGTTAATAATTGCTAATGGACAATATAGTTAATGGAGGAAGTTCATACTAATTGACAAGTTAATAATGTTGTGCTTCAGATGGATTTTGTTCCCTGGCCTATGTTTATTGTCCTTTTTGTTGCTATAGTTTTGTTTTTCATCTTTAAGTACCTTGGGGTCTTGATCAGAAGTTAGGGGGGAAAGGCATGGTGAGATCAACAGACGGACTGGGGCAGTGAACCCAGTTATGTGAGCTCTGTACTAATCCAAAGTGGTAAAGAAGGAGTTGAGTCAGAAGACGAAGCTGTCAATTTACCAATTGATCTTCATCTTCATCATCCTCACCTATGATCATGAGATTTGGGTAATGGCAGAAAAAATGAGATCGTGGCTAAAAATGAGCTTTTTCTGCAGGGTGGCTGGGCTCCCCCTAAGAGATATGGTGACATCCGGGAGAGGCTCAGAGTAGAGCCGCAGACCCTCCATATCGAGAGGACCCCATTGAGGTGGGGATAAGGATTCCTCCCAGTTTAATGGACATGACCAACTGGGAGGAGACCCTGGGAAAGACCTAGGGCTTGCTGGAAGGATTACTATAAACCAAAAGTTAGAGTCCTACCTACAACCACACGATCATTCAGGAAGTGGACCCCGGAGGCTGAGAATACTCTGAGAGAACTTTTTGGAACTACAGACTGGGATATCCTGCAGGGATCTCATAATGAGAACATTGAGGAAGTTGTTGACTGCACTACTGACTACATCAACTTCTGTATGGACATTGTAGTTCCAGTAAGAACAGTACGCTGCTATGCTAACAACAAGCCATGGATTACAAGTGACATCAAGGGCCTTTTGAATCAGAAGAAAAGGGCTTTTAAAGACGGTGATCAGCATGAGCTCAAGCGCGTGCAGAAGGAACTCCGAGTCCAACTCAGGGCGGCGAAGGAGCAGTACAGGAGAAAGCTGGAGCAGAAGTTGCAGAATAACAGCATGAAGGAAGTGTGGGATGGGATGAAGATCATCACTGGCTGCAGCTCGAAGCGGGGGTACCACCATTGAGAGAGACGTGAAGAGAGCAAACCAAATGAACAACTTTTTTAACAGGTTTGACCACCCTAACCCCACTCTCACTCTCACCTCGGAGTACTGCACCCTCCACACATCCTTCTGCTGATACCAGCATAGGAAAAACATCCCCACCCATAATAACAACAGCGCAAGTGAGCAGAGAGCTGAGGAGACTTCGTGCCAGCAAAGCAGCGGGTCCAGATGGGAGTATCGCCATGACTGCTGAAGGTCTGTGCATCGGAGCTGGGGGGTCCTCTACAGCGCATCTTCAACCTGAGCCTGGAACAGGGGAGAGTCCCGAGGCTTTGGAAAACATCTTGTATCACCCCCAGTCCCAAAGGTATCACGTCCTAGTGAGCTGAATGACTTTCGGCCTGTTGCTCTGACATCACATGTGATGAAGACCATGGAGAGGGCTGCTGCTTCACCACCTGAGGCCACAGGTTCAACACGCCCTTGACCCTCTGCAGTTTGCATATCAGGAGAAGGTGGGAGCGGAAGATGCCATCATCTATATGCTACACCGATCCCTCTCCCATTTGGACAGAGGCAGTGGTGCTGTAAGAATTATGTTTCTAGACTTCTCTAGCGCCTTCAACACAATCCAACCTCTGCTCCTTAGGGACAAGCTGACAGAGATGGGATTAGATTCATACCTAGTGGCATGGATCGTGGACTATCTTAAAGACAGACCTCAGTATGTGCGTCTTGGAACTGCACGTCTGACATTGTGGTCAGCAACACAGGAGCGCCACAAGGGACTGTACTTTCTCCGGTCCTGTTCAGCCTATATACATCGGACTTCCAATACAACTCGGAGTCCTGCCATGTGCAAAAGTTCGCTGATGACACTGCTATCGTGGGCTGTATCAGGAATGGGCTGGAGGAGGAGTATAGGGACCTAATCAATGACTTTGTTAAATGGTCCGACTCAAACCACCTACACCTGAACACCAGCAAAACCAAGGAGCTGGTGGTGGATTTTAGGAGGCCCAGACCCCTCATAGACCCTGTGATCATCAAAGGTGACTGTGTGCAGATGGTGCAGACCTATAAATATCTGGGAGTGCAGCTGGATGATAAATTAGACTGGACTGCCAATACTGATGCGCTGTGCAAGAAAGCACAAAGCCGGTTATACTTCCTTAGAAGGCTGGCTTCCTTCAACATCTGCAATAAGATGCTGCAGATGTTCTATCAAACAGTTGTGGCGAGCGCCCTCTTCTACGCAGTGGTGTGCTGGGAGGGCAGCATTAAGAGGAAAGACGCCTCACGCCTGGACAAACTGGTGAGGAAGGCAGGCTCTATTGTTGGCATGGAGCTGGACAGTTTAACATCTGTGGCAGAGCGAAGGGCGCTCAGCAGGCTCCTATCAATTATGGAGAATCCACTGCATCCACTAAATAATGTCATCTCCAGACAGAAGAGCAGCTTCAGCGACAGACTGCTGTCACTGTCCTGCTCCACTGACAGACTGAGGAGATCGTTCCTCCCCCAAACTATGCGACTCTTTAATTCCACCAGGGGGGTAAACGTTAACATTTTAACATTATACAAAGTTATTGTCTGTTTTTTTTTTTTCACCTGTATTATTATCATTCTTTAATTTAATATTATTTATTGTATCAGTATGCTGCTGCTGAAGAATGTGAATTTCCCATTGGGATTAATAAAGTATCTATCTATCTATCTATCTATCTATCTATATCCCACTTGCAGCTGATCTTCTGGATATCATACCTGGTAGCATGGATCATGAACTATCTTACAGACAGACCTCAGTATGTGCGTCTCAGGAACTGCAGGTCTGACATTGTGGTCAGCAGCACAGGAGCACCTTGGGACTGTACTTTCTCCGGTCCTGTTCAGCTGATATACATCAGACTTCAAATACAACTCGGGAGTCCTGCCACGTGCAAAAGGTCACTGACGACACTGCTATCGTGGGCTGCATCAGGAGTGGGCAGGAGGAGGAGTATACGGACCTAATCAATGACTTTGTTAAATGGTGCGACTCAAACCACCTACACCTGAACACCAGCAAAACCAAGGAGCTGGTGGTGGATTTTAGGAGGACCAGACCCCTCACGGACCCCATGATCATCAGAGGTGACTGTGTGCAGAGGGTGCAGACCTATAAATACCTGGGAGTGCAGCTGGATGATAAATTAGACTGGACTGCCAATACTGATGCTCTGTGCAAGAGAGGACAGAGCCAACTATACTTGCTTAGAAGGCTGGCGTCCTTCAACATCTGTAATAAGATGCTGCAGATATTCTATCAGACGATTGTGGCGAGCGCCCTCTTCTACACAGTGGTGTGCTGGGGTAACAGCATTAAGAAGAGGGACGCCTCATGCCTGGACAAACTGGTGAGGAAGGCAGGCTCTATTGTAGACACGGAGCTGGACAGTTTGACATCCGTGGCAGAGCGACGGGCGCTGAGCAGACTCCTGTCAATCATGGAGAATCCACTGCATCCACTGAACAGGATAATCTCCAGACAGAGGAGCAGCTTCAGCGACAGACTGCTGTCACCGTCCTGCTCCACTGACAGACTGAGGAGATCGTTCCTCCATCACACTATGTGACTCTTCAGTTTGACTCGGGGGGTTAAACCTTAACATTATACAAAGTTACTGTCTGTCTGTAAACCTGCATTGTTATCACTCTTTAATTTAATATTGTCTTTATCAGTATGCTGCTGCTGGAGTATGGGAACTTCCCCTTGGGATTAATAAAGTATCTATCTATCTATCTATCTATCTATCTATCTATCTATCTATCTATCTATCTATCTATCTATCTATCTATCTATCTATCTATCTATCTATCTATTATATAGTGCCTTTCATATCTATCTATCTATCTATTATATAGTGTCTTTCATATCTATCTATCTATCTATCTATCTATCTATCTATCTATCTATCTATCTATCTATCTATCTATTATATAGTGTCTTTCATATCTATCTATCTATCTATCTATCTATCTATCTATCTATCTATCTATCTATCTATCTATCTATCTATCTATCTATTATATAGTGCCTTTCATATCTATCTATCTATCTATTATATAGTGTCTTTCATATCTATCTATCTATCTATCTATCTATCTATCTATCTATCTATCTATCTATTATATAGTGCCTTTCACATCTATCTATCTATCTATCTATCTATCTATCTATCTATCTATCTATCTATCTATCTATCTATCTATCTATCTATCTATCTATCTATCTATCTATCTAGTGGAGCAGTTGATTTCCAATTGTCTAGAGAGCTTTTCAAATTCCTTCCCTGACTCACGGACACTTCTGTCTGAAGGCCTCAGAGAGCTCTTTCGATCTCGGCATGGTGAGCAAACTAAATGTCTTGAGTTTTAATTTATATAAAATTTGAGATATTTGAGGTAGTGATAATTAGAGGGGTGCACTTAGCTTTTTTACAGGTGAAATTTGCATTTATGTTTATTTAAATTAAACAGTGGACTACAAAATACAAATATGATATCACTTTTATCTACAGACAGGCAAAATACCCACGCTTCGCAGCGGAAAAGTAGTGTATTAAAGAAGCTATGAAAAAGAAAAGGAAACATTTTAAAAATAACATAACATGATTGTCAATGTAATTGTCATAGGCTTATTTTAGTATTGAGAGTGAATTTGATGATTGTAAATGTTGTGTATGAGAAATGCCCATTTTTAGGAGGTAAGGATCTCTTTGTAAACGACGCCTTCGGGCTGTAAAACGACCAAGCTGTCTGCTGAGCTCACTCTTTAGCATGCGACGTACAGTCAGCCATGTGAGAAGCCATCTTGTGTCAAGTCGATGGCGACCTTTTTTAGAGTCTGGCCCTGTGACTTATTTATTGTCATAGTGAAGCAGACCCTTACTGGAAATTGGAGGCGTTTGAATTGGAATGGGAGGTCAGAGGGTATGAGAGGGATGCAAGGAATAAATCCAGTCTCCCCTGAGCCAGTTCCAGTGATGACAGTTGCCTCTGAAGCCTGGTGCCGTTACAAAGTTTTGGTGGTTGTAAGTTTCGTAGTAAAGCGGTAGAGTAAACGAAAAGCCAGAAGTCATCAGCAGGAAGACGTGAAGCAAGGCAAACGATAACAGGTTTGAAGCAGTGGACTAAAGAAGAAGGGAGCAGTGAGCACGACGTACAGCTGAGGAAAGTAAGGAAGCGAATGAGGAGGCACATGAGTCGTTAATGTATACAGGCAGGGAGCCAACCACGTGGTAGGTGCGCGGACAGCGGTCGTGCGGAAAAAGGAAGGGGGACCGGGGGTGGCCCTTGTGCATCTCTGCCGTTAGATAAATCCTCTGTTAATGGAAATAAGGAATGAAAATGCCAAAAGGAGAGGTCAGTTCCAAAAGTTCCGGCATAATGATGAGAAACGCCAAAAAGAAGACGTTATTTTCGAAAGTTCATTACGGGGCATGGCGTGAAATGAAACATACTTAACATTTGTAAGTACAGTGTAAAGAATGAGGATGGGAAATTTGGGCTTCCTACGTATATTGGAAGTCGCAGAAATAGTGAGGAGGGGTTTCCCCTATCTATATATACAGTTTAGGGGGTACACCCATTTTCCCCCCCTTGGGTGTTGCAATAGGACATGAAGCATACCTAACTTTTGTAAGTACACTGCAAGGAATAAACACACAAAATTTCAGCTTCCCACCTATATGGAAAGTGGGAGAATTAGTGATGAGTCAGTGATTAATTTTGTGTGGATTGTTTCATTCATCTCTACTTACCGCTTCCTGTACTGTGGCCGACCCCTTTGACCGTAGTCGTAACGTCTCTCTGCCGCTGGCCACTTTTGCCTCACAGCTGAACTTTGCAGATTTCGTCCTCTGGCCGATCATATCTACAAAAACAATGCAATTACATTCATTGGCCTTTTTCTTTTTATTCTTCGCCATTGAAATTTTAAAATCTAAGCTTTTGGAAATAACCAAAAACCCAAAGAGTGTCAGTCATCTGTTCCTTTTCTTTAGGGTCTTGATTCACTGGAGCAACAACAAATCAGGGGCTAGTCCTGTAGGTGGTCCGAGTTCTGGCTTCACAAAACTCAAAAGGCCTGAAAACTCAAGGTAGGCCTCAAACTATTAAGTAAGGCCTGGCCTTGAAACTCATGAACAGGCTTATGGCCTGCACACCAAAAACAAAGCCAAAGCTTTTTAAATCCCAAAAATTGATGAGGGGGGTAACCAAAAAAAGCTCTGGTCCCAGGAAACAAAACTATTAAATATTTAATTTAACAAAAAGGAAAGTTCCAGAAAAGTAACAAGAGTTACAGACAAGGTCTAACGCTAACAATATTTCCAAAAATGCAAAACGATAAAAAAAGAAAACCAAATGAAGCAAAGCAAGTACAGATCAAAATTTGAAACCGAAAACCAAGGAGGCAAATATTCAAACAAAAATGTCAAAAGACCACAAACACTGGCAGCTGTCATGTCTCAACCAGGGTTCCTTCCCCCAAATCCCCCCACGGCTGGGGTCCAGATTCATGTTTTATGTCTCTTTTGTTACTTTATGATTCTTTTTATGTTGATTTTGCACGTCTATCTTTATTTTTTTGGTTTTGTCTATATATGTAAGCTGCCTGTGTTCTGTTCCCAGTGTTTTGAGGGTGGTCCCCCAAGAGGCGGGGCCATCTGTCGATCACCACCAGGAACTGCCCTCTGTCTATAAATCTGGAGGTTCTTCCACCGTTTCTGGTGGTTCATTGCGAATGCACTAGGGAGTTGGTGAATGCGCATGTATTGTATCTTTATTAACTATTGGATGTCTGATTTTTCAATGTCCTGCTCTGTTTTCTGACCTTGTGTAATAAGTACATACGTTTAATATGTCACTGTGCTCTGTACAAAAACTATTTTATAAATCCACTCACATGTATGGCTAACACAAGGCCAGATTTAGCACACAGGCTCTCATCATTTAGAACTGTTAGGGAAGCATTAGAAGAAAGGGACAACTACGATAATGGGCGTTGTACTATTTCTGTGTGACAGAGTCAGCATGACATTGGATCTTCTTTTCCTTGTTTGGAATGGCATGATTTACCTGCACAAGAAGAAAGAGTATAAAGCCTTGGAACATTGCCCAGCACACCTTTGAAGCCGACGGGCGGATGGGAGATAACGTCATCTGATCCGGAAAATCCTTCCAGCACAGACTCTACACAAAGTCTTGTCATTGGCTTCCTCGTCTGTTACGCCGCGTAAATCGTCATTAAAGAAAGCTAAGTTGTTTTCTCTTACGTGATTTCTTAAACTTAAAAAACTTCATAGTACTAAATCGGCTCTGCTGAAGGTAACAATTGATATTCTATTAACTTTGGACTCGGGCTCTTCTGCAATCTTAGTCTTGCTGGATCTCAGTGCGACATTTGACAAGGTGGACCATGGAGTTCTGTTAAAACGGCTTGAGGATGAAGTAGGTATTGAAATGGTTTGTGTCCTACCTGAAAGGCAGATCTGCGTCTGGTAACCTAGATGGGAATTTCTCTCAGCCAGCTCCTCTCACACAAGGTATCCCTCAAGGTTCTATCCCGGCTCCCCTTCTATTTTCCCTTTATCTGCTCCCCCCGAGGGGCCATCTTTTACAAACATGATGTCGCGTATCATTGTTATGCTGATGATATGCAGCTGTACCTCACTGTGACATCACTTCTTCTGTAAAAAAAAGCCGTTGAAATGCTTTGAGGATATTAAATATCGGATGGCACAAAATTTCTTGCAATTAAATGAAAATAAAACAGAAATCATTCTTTTTGGTCCTACCACATCTGCAGTTGAAATCGGCATGCAGTTAGGACCTTTGGCAGCAATGATTCATAATGATGTCAGATTCATAATGGTATCATCTTTGAGTCATCACTTCTTCTTTTGGCTGCTCCCATTAGGGGTCGCCACAAGAGCAGATCATCTTCTTACATATCTTTCTGTCCTCATCATCTTGTTCTGTTACACCCATCACCTGCATGTCCTCTCTCACCACATCCATAAACCATCTCTTAGGCCTTCCTCTCCTCCTCTTACCTGGCAGCTCTATCCTTAGTACCTTTCTCTCACTATACCTCTCATTTCTCCTCTGCAAATGTCCAAACCAGTGCAATCTCGCCTCTCTGACTTTGTCTCCCAACCATCCAAACTGAGCTGACCCTCTAATGTCCTCATTTCTAGTCCTGTCCATCCTCGTCACACCCAATACAGATCTTAGCATCTTTAACTCTGCCACCTCCAGCTCTGTCTCCTGTGCCACCGTCTCCAGCCCATATAACATAGCTGGTCTCACTACCGTCCTGTAGACCCTCCCTGTCATTCTTGCAGATACCTGTCTGTCACAAATCACTCCTGACTGCAATGGGCGCCAATATAGTAGCAACTACAGAAGAGATTCAAGTATGTACATTCTATACTGTAATTTTGTATAATTACAAAACCACCCAAATGTCATGTGTTTTGTGAAACCATTGATAATTCAAAATGAGCCGAAGGGAAAAACAGTGGAGTGAAAAGCAGGAGAAACCTTCCAGTAGCGGACCAACCTGAGCAACCTGGGAGGGAGAAGACGAATTAGGACGACGCCGGAAGAGCCGATCCCAAAGACTTGCAGTGGAGAGAGAAACGCGTCCATTAGACGTGCAGAAAGGAGTGATCCAGAAGACAGCAACAACGGCAGGAAGGTGAAGAGCTTTAAATGGAGTTGTCAGAGCTGATGGCTTCAAGATGGCCAGGCTGCTGTGTCCACGGCTACTGAACATCTGCTTGCTTCATGGGTTTCTTTTAACTCTGTTTCTCATTTTGTGCTTTTTTGGCAATGTCAGCCTTTCATCTCCATAAAGAAGTGGGGCTTTTAATCCAGGAAACAGTCAACATAAATTCTTGCTCTGTCTCGCTGACACAAAATGGTAACATACGGTTCTGTGTTGTGTCAGAATGGAAAAGTGCGTGCGTGTTCATGCGTGTGGCTGTCCAACTGGGGCAAGGGCAGACTTCTACGAGAGAGCAGCTGCATTAACCAAAGGAGAAAGGCTGGCACCACTTGGGGAGAGTAGACTCTGCCAAGAAATAAGGAAACAAAATGGAATCAGAATGAAAAGTGCATGAAGTGTGGTGTGACAGGGGGCATCGGGCAGTGGTTATAGGAATGGGGCGCCCTACTGGAGCTAGGGCACCAACAAAGGGATAGAGATCATCAAAATGTTAGGGGAGAGGAGCCACATTTATCACAAAGGAAAAGATTGTACCAGTAGGGGGCAGGCTGGCACCACTGGGGCAGAGTAGACTGCCAAGAAATATGGAAACAAAATGGAATCAGAATGAAAAGTGCATGAAGTGTGGTGTGACAGGGGGCATCGGGCAGTGGTTATAGGAATGGGATGCCCTACTGGAGCTAGGGCACCAACAAAGGGATAGAGATCATCAAAATGTTAGGGGAGAGGAGCCACATTTATCACAAGAGAAAAGCTTGCACCAGTAGGGGGCAGCAGACTCTGCCAAGTAATAATGAAAAAAAAACAAGTGTGTGTGGTTTTGGGGTGTTGGAAAAGGGTGTCCCACAGGGACAAGGGCTCCAGCAAAGGTAGAGATCATCAAAATGTTAGGGGAGAGCAGCCACATTTATCACAAAGGAAAAGATTGTACCAGTAGGGGGCAGGCTGGCACCACTGGGGGAGAGTAGACTCTGCCAAGAAAAATGGAAACAAAATGGAATCAGAATGAAAAGTGTATGGTGTGTGGCGTGACAGGTGACATTGGGCAGTGTTTATAGGAATGGGGCACCAACAAAGGGATAGAGATCATCAAAATGTTAGGGGAGAGGAGCCACACTTATCACAAGAGAGAAGCTTGCACCAGTAGGGGGCAGCAGACTCTGCCAAGTAATAATGAAACAAAACACAAACATAAGGGTCTGTGTTATGTCATAATGGAGAAGAGTGTGTGTGTATGTGCATTTCCATATGTGTGATCTTGGGGCACCACCAAAGGGATGGAGACAATTACACTGGTAGGGGGGAGCAGCTGCATGTACCAGAGAAGAAAGGCTGGCACCACTGAGGTATATAGACTCTGCCAGGAAGTAAGGAAACAAAATGGAAGCATATGGATCTGTGTTATATCAGAATGAAAAGTGTATGTGTGTGGGGTGGCAAGAGGCATCAAGCAGTGGGAAAAGACTGTACCAGTAGGGGGCAGGCTGGCACCACTGGGGGAGAGTAGACTCTGCCAAGAAATAAGGAAACAAAACAGAATCAGAATGAAAAGTGTATGGTGTGTGGCGTGACAGGGGACATTGGGCAGTATTTATAGGAAAGGGGCATCAACAAAGGGATAGAGATCATCAAAATGTTAGGGGAGAGAAGCCACATTTATCACAAAGGAAAAGATTACACCAGTAGGGGGCAGCAGACTCTGCCAAGTAATAATGAAACAAAACACATAAGTGTGTGTGTGTGTGTGGTTTTGGGGTGTTGGAAAGGGGTGTCCCACTGGGACAAGGGCACCAGCAAAGGTAGAGATCATCAAAATGTTAGGGGAGAGCAGCTGCATGTACCAGAGAAGAAACACTGGGCAGCGGAATCTGCCAAGCAATGATGAAAAAAATGGAAGCATATGGATCTGTGTTATATCATAATGAAAAGTGTATGTGTGTGGAGTGGCGAGAGGCATCAGGCAGTGGTTATAGAAAGGGGGTGCACAATTAGGAAAATAGCACTGCCAAAGGCATAGAGATAATAAAAATGGTAGGGGAGAGCAGCCACGTTTACCAGAAGAGAAAGGTTGGCAACACTAGGGGGCAAAACAATGTGCCAAGCAGTGATGAAACAAAACAGAAACGTAACGGTCTGTGCGATACCAGAATGAAAAGTGTGAAGGTGGGCAGGAGTGTTGGAAAGGTGTGCCCTGCTGGGGCAAAAGCACTGCCAAAGAGAGAGAGGTAATCACAATGGTAGAGAGCAGCTTTGTTTACCAGTGTATAAGAGTTGGCACTACTAATGGGCAGAAGACTCTGCCAAATAATGATTAAACAAAATAAAAGCATTTGGATCAGTGTCATTTCAGAATGAAAAGTGTATGTGAGATGTGACAAGATAGGAATGGGGTACCAGGCTGGGGTTAAGGCACCACTTAAGGGGTAGATATAATCAGTGGCAGGGGTTATAGTGGTTACAGCAGCTGCGTGTACCACAGGAGAAAGGCTGGCACAACTAGGGGGCAGAAGACTCTGCCAAGCAATGATGAAACAATAACTAAAACATATGGATCTCTGTTGTGTAAGAATGGAAAGTGTAAAGGCGGGCAGGAGTGTTGGAAAGGGGTGTCCTGCTGGGGAAAGGGCACCACCAACGAAATAGAGAGAATCACATTGGTAGTGGAGAGAAACTATGTTCACCAGTACATAAGGGCTGGCACCACTAAGGGGGCAGTAGACTTTGCCAAGCAATGTTGAAACAAAATGGATGCATAAGGGTCTGTGTCATTTCAGAAAGGAAAAGTGTGGTTGCAGGAAGGGGGTGCCCAAATGGGGTAAGGGCAAGAGAATATTGCAATGGCAGCGTTAGTGATAAAAAGGCTTGCACCACTAGGGAGCAGTATACCCTGATAAGCAGTAAGTGGGACACTCTTGTGGATTCTGTCTGTCTTTAATTGAGGTGAAAATCCTCAAAAATGAAAATCAGTGCTGCACTGTCACACTGGGCAAAATATGTTGGCTTCACCACCATCAGGCAGCCTAGACCCAAACACAAGTTGCAGGCTTATGACCTACACAGGCCTAAGCGGCTTTAAAGTCAAAAATACTTGTAGGCATCCATTCTGACAATGGACATCCTTTTGAAAAGGTTGGCAGGAAGAACCTTCAGAGAAATGGAACAGAATATGAATGCAGCCAAGGAGGTGTTGTACTGGGGCAGGGGCACCACCAAAGGAGATAAAGATAATCACACCGGAATGAGAGAGCAGCAGCATTTATACCAAAGAAGAAAGGCTGGCACCACTAGGGGACAGTAGACTCTGCAAAGCAGTGATGAAACAAAACGGAAATATACGGGTCTGTATGATATCAGAATGGAAGGTGTATGTGTGTGATGTGACGTGTTGGAAAGGGGTGTCTTGCTGGAGCAACACAGAAGTAATCACACTGGTAGAGGAGAGCAGCTTTGTTTACCAGTGCATAATAGCTGGCACCACTAAGGGGTAGAAGACTCGGCCAAGCAATGATTAAACAAAATAGAAGCATTTGGATCGGTGTCCCTTCAGAATGAAAAGTGCATACGTGTGATGAGACAAGGGGCAGTGGTTATAGGAATGGGGTACCAGATTGGGATAAAGGCACCACTTAAGGCAGTGTTTCTCAACCTTTAAGTATTTGCAACCCGAGTTTTCATAACAGTTTTAATTGCGCCCCCCTAACGTTGTTTTGAAACCCTAATAAAATTTATTCCTATATTTCTTGCTGCCGATACACCGCTACATGTTTAAAATTTCCCTACAAATCGCGAAATTACGCCACATATGGCAACATTCATGCCCCCTTTATTGTTACTTCGGGTGCGCCCCACAGTTTGAGAACCACTGACCTAAGGGATAGATATAATCCTTGGCAGTGGTTATAGTGGTTACTGCGGCTGCATGTACCACAGGGTACAGGCTGGCATAACTAGGGGACGGAAGATTCTGACAAGCAATGATGACACGAAAACATATGGATCTGTGTTATGTAAGAATGAAAAGCGTATTTGTGTGGTGTGACAAGGGGCAATGGTTATAGAAATGGGGTACAAGACTGGGGTTAGGAACCCACGAAAGGGATAGAAGCCACCTTCTGGAATGAAAAAATGCAATGAATATGTTTGGTACGGGATTCACCAAAGCAGTGCTAATGTTTGTGATGTGCCATCTGTTGGAAAAAAAATGCAATGCATTTTATTACTACATGCATTACAGTGCATTGTGGACTGCAAACATTAATGCTGAGGTCCATGTTGATTACTTACTGGGTAGCACAGCTACTTATTATGTTTTTTAAAATCTATTGGTGTTAATATGAGCGTTTGATGTGACACCTAGTGGTCACACTCCCACATATAATTTTAATATAGTGCCTAGGACACTAAGCAGAATATTAAAGTGGTTATTTTAATTAGTCAGGTTACATATAGTGAGCCAGACGTCCACTTTCTGGTCACTAAGTCGCACTGATGCTGATATTTTACTTAATTTTCTTGATTTTATGTTATTTTTTTCCTTGGAATATCCTGCCTGTCGTCCCCTCCTGAACACAGGACTTCTTCCACAGGTACACTCCTTATTACTTCCTCTGCATCCTAGTGGATTCCATTTTGGCAGCTGTTGGAAATTCCCACTAACATGACATAAGATGATTTCATTCCCATTTTGGCCTATTAGCCTGAAGGTCAACTTTTTGCTTCCTCTCAGCCTTCTCAACAGGACGTCCCAGGCAAACGACACCTTTGTGCATTCCAGGAATGGAAACTGCTGAGTAACGGAGTGCTGATAAAGGCTTACAGAGTTAGTGTCTTCTCCTTTCCAGAGCCAGTGACCCCTTTGGAATGATCTGACTGTCTGAATTAATTGGTCATGAAATATGACCCTATCATCACCCAAGCATAGACAAACATGATGTGCTGGCTCAAGTAACACACAAATAGTTCCAATCTTTCATGTTGAACACACCCATGAAATGTTCACAATCTGCTGTGGAAAAAGGAAATGAGGCCGTCTGGTCAAACCTCCCTTGGCAGTAAAAATCTCAAACAAGTGGATGAGACCTTGTGATAAGTGGTCTGTGGTACAGAGCAGATTTTAAATAAATAATAATCAACTCTCGACCGCGTGCAGACTCAAAATGGGCACAGGTGGGCGCAAGACGGTGCCACTCCGGGGTGAATGGAGGTGCTTGGCTGATTGTGCACTCACATGCAAAAGTGAGCGAATCGATCAGGGTCCTCATTCACGCCTCGGAGTGGGCGGAGGGTCACACCTGTACCCAATTAACTCTTTGAGGGCTGAATATTCAGTCAGTAAGTCATTTTCTAACCTGCTATATCCTAACAATGGGGCACAGGGGTCTGCTGGAACCAAGCCCAGCTAGCACAGGGCGCAAGGCAGGAACAAATCCCCGGGCAGGGTGCATACACACACACACACACACCAGGGACAATTTAGGATCGCCAATGCACCTAACCTGCATGTCTTTGGACTGTGGGAGGAAACCCACGCAGACACGGGGACAACATGCAAACTCCACGCAGGGAGGACCCGGGAAGCGAACACCCAGGTCTCCTTACTGTGAGGCAGCAGCGCTACCACTGTGCCACCGTGCTGGACAGGCTGAATATTTTTTTCCAAAAAACACAGTTTTCTGAAAGGCACAGATAGCAATTGTTTCAAGAAGAAACCGACATAAAACCTTGATGCTGGTGCTCCGTGCTGTGACCACCAGGAATGCATGGCAGGCTGGCTGCCAAGCTGTTTTCAAGTGGCCTGGGGTGGCTGTGGATCACAATCTGGTTTGTACCGCTTGTCATTTGTGGCGGGCCCTGGCTGGGATGCAATGACAAAGGAAGGACTGGGGGGGGGGGGAAGAACTTTTTCAGGACATTTTCTCCCCAAGACCAATAGAGGGAAGCCCCCTTGGCTTACAGTGGGGCCACAGGTTTGGAGTACGGAAGCGTAACCCTGCTGGGACCCATGCCCACTGCCGCCTGGACATTTACTGGGCCCTGTTTGGCAGCACTTCAGCCACACCAGGAAGTGCTGGCAGAAGAAGGTCGCTGGACACCTGGAGTCCTTCCGGGTGCCCTATAAAAGGGGACAGCCATCACTACTCAATGGCCAGAGTCTGGAGGAAGAAGGACAAAGATTGTAAGGAAGACTGGAGGTGAAGGGACTGTGCTGTGGGAAACTGAGAAGAGAGCACTTCCCCACTTAAAATAAATGTGTGCTGTGAGGTTTACTTACCTCGGCAGTGACATCCACATCTCTGGTGACTCTTCCTATGAAGTCAGTGGACGGATTGGGAGAGCATGAGGAGGGGGGGGGTCATGAGGTCACTGGAAAGGGGTGTGTGGCGCTCCTGATATCTCTGCAAAAGGACGAAGGTCCAAGTCTTTAGAGTCCTGGTGCTTCCTGTCTTGCTATATGGTTGCAAGACATGGACGCTATCCAGTGACCTGAGACAAAGACTGGACTCCTTCGTGTGGACCAGTGGGTCCCGTTGGTTTGACTTTGTGTTACTCACGGAGTCCCGAATGAGGCACATGACCTGCATTGTGAGGGGGCGTCAGTTATAGGCACTACGGCCATGTGGTGCGTTTCCCCGTGGGGTGATCCGGCACGTAAGATCCTCATTGTTGGGGACCCGGTGGCTGGACCAGGCTAAAGGGGTCGTCCACGTAACTCCCTGCAGATAGAGGGTCATTTCCGGAGGGTGGGACTGGACCGCGTATCTGCCTGGGGGGTTGCTAACCGGGATCCCAAGTTGTTTCATCGTGTAGTGGTTGCGGCAACACACTGTACCAGTGCATGCTCCCCAACTTGACTTGACTTAAGTCTTCTTTCCAGCAAGATTTTGGAGTGTGTCTGTGGGAATTCGTGCCCATTCAGCCAAATCAAAGCATCTGTGAGGTCAGGTCTTCTTCTTCTTTTGTCCCTAGCTGGTGACAGGGTGGGGTTTCCTCTGCAGACCGTATGCTGCTGTGACTGCCACAAGGGTTTGAATTTCACTAATGATGTTTCTTCACAATGGGCTGTCCAAGGTGATATCTTAGTCGACGGTTCTTTAAATTCTCCTCAATTTGTTTTGTCCAAGTCTTTTTTGGTGTTGCTCCTTGCACCTTCTAATTTTGTGGTTGTTTTCACCATAGCAATTTGTGCGGCGCCCAGTTCTGGTCTATTCGGCAGACGTATCTATCTATCTATCTATCTATCTATCTATCTATCTATCTATCTATCTATCTATCTATCTATCTATCTATCTATCTATCTATCTATCTATCTATCCAAACCAATGTAGTCGTAGTCCATGTCTACTGTTGGTTGCCTATCTCACCTCTTCAGTATGGTCTCATTTCAAAGATAATCTTGAAGAATGACACCCAAGATCTGACATGGGCAACACATTTGGAAGATTTCAAGTTTGTTCTGCTCTGACTTAAGCATAGTCCACATTTCAGATCCGTATAGAAGAATCGGCAGGATCAAGAACCTGTAGAGGCAGATTTTGGTCTTGATGGAGATGTTTGTCTTTTTCCATTGGCACCACTTTAACCACTTTTTGCTTGGCCAATTCTACTCGGGTGATCAAACCCAGATAGTTAAATTCTTGCACTTGTTTAATTTGGATCCTGTCCAGGTAAATAGCAGCCAACGGACCATCTGTAGTTAAGATTTTGGTCTTGTCTGGTTTGATCTTCAGACTTTATGGTTTAGCAGTGAGAGCGATCACACATAACATGGCATTGGCATACGAATCGGTGAATATGGCGCACATCAAGACTGTCACAAAGTTGCATTCGTCGTACTGGACTCCCATTGTTCCCACAAAAGCTTTTCTCACGATGGCATTGATTGTTGTGTTGAATATTAGAGGTGAGATAATGTCTCCTTACCGGACTCTGCTTGGCGCAGGGAATTCGTTATGATAGTTCATTCTGAATTTGTACAAAGCTTGTCGGGCTGTTGTAAGAAGATTTTAGGAGTCTGATGATTATCTCAGGTATGTGCTTGACCTGGAAGATTCTCCACATGGCCAGCCACTGAACGCAGTATAAGGATGACTTGACAGTTCGCTTGCCACATCTGATCCTCTCTTCCATGAGTTGGTGGATGGAAAATAGTTGGTCACAGCATCCGTGATTTGGTCTAAAGCCGGCTTGCTCCACCCAGCTGGTCTGCTCTTGATATTTTTGGAGGATTTACTTCATAAATAACCTTGCCGACAATGGAGAGAAGACTGATGCCACGATGGTTCTTACATTTCATGGTTATCACCTTTCTTCAAGATCGGAATAATAACAGCCATCTTCCACATTAGTGGAATGCACTCCACGTTCCAGATCATTTTCAGAAGTGCATGGAGTCGATCGTGTCATGTTCTCCTACTTAAAACCTATCACTGACCCTCTCCTTGATCCACTTCAGTTCACATTCATTGGAAAATACAGTTAATTTATGCCTCCATTATATTCTTTAGCACCTGGACTCGCCCAACACCTACAGTGCATCCGGAAAGTATTCCCAGCGCATCACTTTTTCCACATTTTGTTATGTTACAGCCTTATTCCAAAATGGATTAAATTCATTTTTTTCCTCAGAATTCCACACACAACACCCCATAATGACAACGTGAAAAAAGTTTACTTGAGGTTTTTGCAAATTTATTAAAAATAAAAAAATTTAGAAAGCACAAATTGATCTCAGGTGCATCCTGTTTCCCCTGATCATCCTTGAGATGTTTCTGCAGCTTCATTGGAGTCCACCTGTGGTAAATTCAGTTGATTGGACCTGATTTGGAAAGGCACACACCCGTCTATAGAAGGTCCCACAGTTGACAGTTCATGTCAGAGCACAAACCAAGCATGAAGTCAAAGGAATTGTCTGTAGACCTCCGAGACAGGATTGTCTCGTGGCAAAAATCTGGGGAAGGTTACAGAAAAATTTCTACTGCTTTGAAGGTCCCAATGAGCACAGTGGCCTCCATCATCCGTAAGTGGAAGAAGTTCGAAACCACCAGGACTCTTCCTAGAGCTGGCCGGCCATCTAAACTGAGCGACCGGGGGAGAAGGGACTTAGTCAGGGAGGTGGTCAAGAACCTGATGGTCACTCTGTCAGAGCTCCAGAGGTCCTCTGTGGAGAGAGGAGAACCTTCCTGAAGGACAACCATCTCTGCAGCAATCCACCAATCAGGAATGCATGGTAGAGTGGCCAGATGGAAGCCACTCCTTAGTAAAAGGCACATGGCAGCCCGCCTGGAGTTTGCCAAAAGGCACCTGAAGGACTCTCGGACCATGAGAAAGAAAATTCTCTGGTCTGATGAGACAAAGATTAAACTCTTTGGTGTGAATTCCAGGCATCACGTTTGGAGGAAACCTGGCACCATCCCTACAGTGAAGCATGATGGTGGCAGCATCATGCTGTGGGGAACTGGGAGACTAGTCAGGATAAAGGGAAAGATGACTGCAGCAATGTACAGAGACATCCTGGATAAAAACCTGCTCCAGAGCGCTCTTGACCTCAGACTGGGGCGACGGTTCATCTTTCAGCAGGACAACGACCCTAAGCACACAGCCAAGATATCAAAGGTGCGGTTTCAGGACAACTCTGTGAATGTCCTTGTGTGGCCCAGCCAGAGCCCAGACTTGAATCCGATTGAACATCTCTGGAGAGATCTTAAAAATGGCTGTGCACCGACGCTTCCCATCCAACCTGATGGAGCTTGAGAGGTGCTGCAAAGAGGAATGGGCGAAACTGGCCAAGGATAGGTGTGCCAAGCTTGTGGCATCATATTCAACAAGACTTGAGGCTGGAATTGCTGCCAAAGGTGCATCAACAAAGTATTGAGCAAAGGCTGTGAATACTTATGGACATGTGACTTCTCAATTTTTTTATTTTTAATAAATCTACAAAAATCTCAAGTAAACCTTTTTCATGTTGTCATTATGGGGTGTTGTGTGTAGAATTCTGAGGAAAAAAATGAATTTAATCCATTTTGGAATAAGGCTGTAACATAACAAAATGTGGAAAAAGTGATGCGCTGTGAATACTTTCCGGATGCACTGTATATATTGTCTTAGACCTTGGGGATATCTTAAATTCTCTGGTGGTGGTAATTCCTCAACAAACCACAGGGTGGCACTGTATTCTAACACCTCATCTCTTCCTGCATCTGCAGACTGTATGATTGACCACCTTACCAACTCTGCCTTCAATTCCAGTGCCAGTCCACTTGGACCCGCCTCCTCCTGCCTGGCCATTATTTAGCTGGAGGTGTCACCATCTTGGGCAGTCTAATCTCCGACTCACATCTACAGAGAGGTTCTTTCTGCTGAAATCATTCATTTATTTTTTTGTTTAACATTTACAATATACAGGATTGCGAGGTCACCCCTAAACCTTTACCTTGTCTTTGTCCTCTTTTACGATGTATACTGTACATGCCAGTATATAGTTATACATGCGCATCTAGCAACCACCTGCCAGGCTCGGAGATAATAAGAAATCCTACCCTGGAACAACAGGGGGCACTCACGCTAACCATTTCTTCTCTCTGAACCGCAGTTCTGAGAAGACATCCAACCACCATATCTAGCCACTCCCACAGTGCCTGGAGAAGGCTCTGCCCCTCCCACCCAGGATGCCATGGAAATGGGAGTTCACCGGAAGGAAGGCGTTCATTTTGTCACTGGACCTCAACGGTGACTGAGCTCCCATCTAATGCTGTACCTTTGGGTACTGAAGGCCCCAATGACTTGCATCCTGAAGGCATTCAACTTTTATTTTCTACAATTGAACAGGGTTGCCCGGTGGGCACCCCAACTTTTATTCTGGCATTGTTCCTCTCTTCACCATATATATCTTGGCTGGCATGCATGTATGGAGGTCCTGTGCAAAAAATAAATCAGACTTCTGTCTCCGATCCCAGAGTAGAGATGGAGCGCACAGAAGACCAGTGACTTCACTTCCAGTTTGCCCTGGTGCTCCCAATCACATAAATGAACGTAGCTAGCACGTTAGACTGGAGGAGCAATAAACTGGAACTGTCTGATCTGAAATTCTTTTGCTTCAATTGCTTTTACTTTAGCATTGTTGCTATTTATCGGACCCCAAAAAATTTATTTGCAACATACACAACAATTTTTGCCCCTGA
Organism: Erpetoichthys calabaricus; assembly: GCF_900747795.2. NCBI lineage: Eukaryota > Metazoa > Chordata > Cladistia > Polypteriformes > Polypteridae > Erpetoichthys > Erpetoichthys calabaricus. The sequence goes on from NC_041405.2 coordinate 157,946,464, forward strand.
ATGTTTCCAGATCTCCTACCAAAATCCAATATTAAATTAAGGACCACCAAGTGACAAAATATATTTTCAGACTTGTTTATCTTGTCATCGACCCTGAATGCCACTCTGTGAAAACGTACAATAAGTGCCCCTAATTGAAACATTCTAGTTAAAAGCATCAATACAGTCAGGGTCCGGCCCCCCTTAACCAACTCTTTTTAAAAATGGATTGATTTCCAGGAGTATTTCTGTGATTAACTTTAGGATCGCAGAGATTCTGACGTCTTTTTGGCTTGGAGTTCCGTGTCTTAACCATTCAGTCACAAGATAAATTGTGTCTCTCAGCAGAAACAGCAAAGAGGGCCTCAAGATTTAGAATTAATCAAAGGGGGTGTCACAGGCAAAGTGACGTTCTTCTGGATTGAGTCTCCAGACCAGGGAGAAGCTGGAAAGGCTCCCAGAATCTGGACTGTAAACTGCAGCATGCGGGGCCGTGACATCAGCATTCCACAGGACCACCAGTGTCAGGCTTTGGAATGTCGGATTTAGATTTACATGGATCTGGGCTTAAGGGAGTGAGTGGGCCGCTACATTGATGGAGGATTGACAGTTGGGTGGGTAGATGTTATTTAATCAATACTCTGGGGAAGAGCCTCACTGACACCTTACAGTAAACTCACACTACTGGCCATGTTGACCCTAAACTTTATTTACACCCAGGACCCTAAATTCACATCCAGTCTTTCACTTCACGCACGTTACTACCCTGATTTGGTAAGACGTTTTCTGTATAGTCGTGTATCTAATGGCACCTGTACACAGCAACGTATCCTCATGAGATTTCTAGCCAGGAATTCATCAGACTCAAGGCAGGGTCGCAATTTCAAATAAGGACAAGGGAAGCTTTGGGTCTGGTAGTTCTACTCAATAATCCTAGTGCTGGAGATCAACGACCTGCTGAACTCAGAGTAGCATTTGAAGGTAAGGACTGTGCTGGGCTGTCAGTAAGGAGATATAGAGGAATTCCTGTCAGACCCCTCGACGTGATCCAAAGTCAGTCTCTCCAGAAAGAAAGAAAGAAAAGACATGCTCCCCAAGTCCTAACTTATCAGGGTTACATAAACAACCTTCTGGACTTAGAGTGAAAAGAAGGAGATATACACAAGTTCAATAATCAGTGAATCAAAATGTCTATGCAGGTGTGTGAGCTCAGCAGTCTACACAACTTACAAAAGTTACAAATGTACAGGACTGGCAGGGAACGGGAAACAAGGAATAAAAAAAAAAAGAAACATGAACAGAAATCATCTGGCGCCACCTCCTGGTAAAGGAGAAGTTTACAAAAAGAGAGTGAAACAAGTGACTGAAGTTTGTCCGTCTGTACCTGTCTGTCTCGATATCTGTTTTACATGAGGCTTTTCACTGCGGTGGGTTGGCACCCTGCCCGGGATTGGTTCCTGCCTTGTGCCCTGTGACCCCCGTGACCCTGTGTTTGGATTCAGCGGGTTGGAAAATGGAGGGATGGATGGATGAATGAGGCTTTTCATATCTATTTTTTTGTTTGTTTGTTTTTCATATTAAGATATTAAGTAGTTTTATAAATTATCTTTCATGTATACCATTCTGCACAATGACAATAAAACCCCTCCTTTAACCGCCACCTTATCGTGGTGGAGGGGTTTGCGTGTCCCAATGATCCTAGGAGCTCTGTTGTCCGGGGCTTTATGCCCCTGGTAGGGCCACCCAAGGCAAACTGGTCCTAGGTGAGGGATGAGACAAAGAGCGGTTAAACAAACCTCCTATGATGAAAAACAATTTTGGACGGCGTTTTCCCATGCCCGGACGCGAGTCACCGGGGCCCTACTCTGGAGCCAGGCCTGGAAGTGGGGCTCGATGGCGAACACCTGGTGGCCGGGCCTGCACCCATGGGGCTCGGCCGGGCACAGCTCGAAGAGGCAACGTGGGTCCCCCTTCCCATGGGCTCACCACCTATGGGAGGGGCCAAGGAGGTCGGGTGCAGTGTGAGTTGGGTGGTGGCCGAAGGCGGGGACCTTGGTGGTCCGATCCTCGGCTACAGAAGCTGGCTCTTGGGATGTGGAATGTCACCTCTCTGAAGGGGAAGGAGCCTGAGCTAGTGCGCGAAGTTGAGAGGTTCCGGCTAGATATAGTCGGACTCACCTCGACGCACAGCTTGGACTCTGGAACCAATCTCCTTGAGAGGGGCTGGACTCTGTACCACTCTGGAGTTGCCCCCGGTGAGAGGCGCCGAGCGGGTATGGGTATACTTATTGCCCCCCGACTTGGAGCCTGTACGTTGGGGTTTACCCCGGTGGACGAGAGGGTAGCCTCCCTTCGCCTTCGGGTGGGGGGATGGGGTGCTAACTGTTGTTTGTGCGTATGCACCGTACAGCAGTTCAGAGTACCCACCCTTTTTGGAGTCCCTGGAGGGGGTGCTAGAGGGCATACCTTCTGGGGACTCCCTCGTTCTGCTGGGAGACTTCAATGCTCACATGGGCACTGACAGTGAGACCTGGAAGGGCGTGATTGGGAGGAATAGCCCCCCCGATCTGAACCCGAGCGGTGTTTTGTTATTGGACTTCTGTGCTCGTCACGGATTGTCCATAACGAACACCATGTTCAAGCATCGGGGTGTTCATATGTGCACTTGGCACCAGGACACCCTAGGCCTCAGTTCGATGATCGACTTTGTGGTCATGTTGTCGGACTTGCGGCCACATGTCTTGGACACTCGGGTGAAGAGAGGGGCGGAGCTATCAACTGATCACCACCTGGTGGTGAGTTGGCTTCGATGGTGGGGGAGGATGCCGGGCAGGCCTGGTAGGCCCAAACGTGTTGTGAGGGTCTGCTGGGAACATCTGGCAGAGCCCCCTGTCAGAAGTAGCTTCAACTCCCACCTCCGGCAGAACTTCGACCACATCCCGAGGGAGGTGGGGGACATTGAGTCCGAATGGGCCATGTTCCGTGCCTCTATTGTTGAGGCAGCTGACCGGAGCTGTGGCCGTAAGGTGGTCGGTGCCTGTCGTGGCGGCAATCCCCGAACCCGTTGGTGGACACCGGCAGTGAAGGATGCCGTCAAGCTGAAGAAGGAGTCCTACAGGACCCTTTTGTCCTGTGGGACCCCGGAGGCAGCTGATAGGTACCGGCAGGCCAAGCAGAATGCGGCTTTGGTGGTTGCTGAGGCAAAAACTCGGGCATGGGAGGAGTTTGGGGAGGCCATGGAGAACGACTTTCGGACGGCTTCGAGGAGATTCTGGTCCACCATCCGGCGTCTCAGGAAGGGGAAGCAGTGCAGTGTCAACACTGTATATGGTGGGGATGGTGCGCTGCTGACCTCGGCTCGGGACGTTGTGGGTCGGTGGGGGGAGTACTTCGAAGACCTCCTCAATCCCATTAACATGCCTTCCAATGAGGAAGCAGAACCTGGGGACTCAGAGGTGGGCTCCCCCATCTCTGGGACTGAGGTCACCGAGGTGGTCAAAAAACTCCTTGGTGGCAGGGCCCCGGGGGGTGGATGAGATACGCCCGGAGTTCCTAAAGGCTCTGGATGTTGTAGGACTGTCTTGGTTGACACGCTTCTGCAACATCACATGGACATCAGGGACAGTGCCTCTGCATTGGCAGACCGGGGTGGTGGTCCCCCTCTTTAAGAAAGGGGATCGGAGGGTGTGTTCCAACTACAGAGGGATCACACTCCTCAGCCTCCCTGGAAAAGTCTATTCAGGGGTCCTGGAGAGGAGGGTCCGTCGGATAGTCGAGCCTCGGATTCAGGAGGAACAGTGTGGTTTTCATCCTGGTCGCGGAACAGTGGACCAGCTCTACACCCTTAGCAGGGTCCTGGAGGGTGCATGGGAGTTTGCCCAACCAGTCTACATGTGTTTTGTGGACTTGGAAAAGGCATTCGACCGTGTCCCTCGGGGAATCCTGTGGGGGGTACTCCGAGAGTATGGGGTACCGGCCCCCGTGATAAGGGCTGTTTGGTCCCTGTACGATCGGTGCCAGAGCTTGGTCCGCATTGCCAGCAGTAAGTCAAACCCGTTTCCAGTGAGAGTTGGACTCCGCCAGGGCTGCCCTTTGTCACCGATTCTGTTCATAACTTTTATGGACAGAATTTCTAGGTGCAGCCAGGGTGTTGAGGGGGTCCGGTTTGGTGGGCTCAGGATTGGGTCACTGCTTTTTGCAGATGATGTTGTCCTGTTTGCTCCATCAGGCCGTGATCTTCAGCTCTCTCTGGATCGGTTTGCAGCCGAGTGTGAAGCGGCTGGGATGAGAATCAGCACCTCCAAATCCGAGACCATGGTCCTCAGCCGGAAAAGGGTGGAGTGCCCTCTCAGGGTTGGTGGCGAGATCCTGCCTCAAGTGGAGGAGTTCAAGTATCTCGGGGTCTTGTTCACGAGTGAGGGAAAAATGGAGCGTGAGATCGACAGGCGGATCGGTGCGGCATCCGCAGTAATGTGGGCGCTGCATCGGTCTGTCGTGGTGAAAAAGGAGCTGAGCCACAAGGCAAAGCTCTCAATTTACCAGTCCATCTATGTTCCTACCCTCACCTATGGTCATGAACTATGGGTAGTGACCGAAAGAACGAGATCGCGAATACAAGCGGCTGAAATGAGTTTCCTCTGCAGGGTGTCTGGGCTCTCCCTTAAAGATAGGGTGAGAAGCTCAGTCATCCGGGAGGGGCTCAGAGTAGAGCCGCTGCTCCTCCGCATCGAGAGGAGTCAGATGAGGTGGCTCGGGCATCTGATCAGAATGCCTCCTGGACGCCTCCCTGGTGAGGTGTTCCGGGCACGTCTAATCGGGAGGAGGCCCCGGGGACACATTGGAGGGACTATGTCTCTTGACTGGCCTGGGAACGCCTTGGGATTCTCCCGGAAGAGCTAGAAGAAGTGGCCGGGGAGAGGGAAGTCTGGGCATCTCTGCTCAAGCTGCTGCCCCCGCGACCCAAACTTGGATAAGCGGGAGACAATGGATGGATGGATGGATGGACTGTACATGCCAGTATATAGTTATGCATGCGCATCTAGCAACCACCTTCCAGGTTCGGAGATAATAAGAAATCCTACCCTGGAACAACAGGGGGCACTCACGCTAACCATTTCTTCTCTCTGAACCGCAGTTCTGAGAAGACATCCAACCATCATATCTAGCCCCTCTCACAGCTCCCATCTAATGCTGTACCTTTGGGTACTGAAGGCCCCAATGACTTGCATCCTGAAGGCATGCAACTTTTATTTTCTACAATTGAACAGGGTTGCCCGGTGGGCACCCCAACTTTTATTCTGGCATTGTTCCTCTCTTCACCATATATATCTTGGCTGGCATGCATGTATGGAGGTCCTGTGCAAAAAATAAATCAGACTTCTGTCTCCGATCCCAGAGTAGAGATGGAGCGCACAGAAGACCAGTGACTTCACTTCCAGTTTGCCCTGGTGGTCCCAATCACATAAATGAACGTAGCTAGCATGTTAGACTGGAGGAGCAATAAACTGGAACTGTCTGATCTGAAATTATTTTGCTTCAATTACTTTTACTTTAGCATTGTTGCTATTTATCAGACCCCAAAAAATTTATTCGCAACATACACAACAATTTTTGCCCCTGAATGTTTCCAGATCTCCTACCAAAATCCAATATTAAATTAAGGACCACCAAGTGACAAAATATATTTTCAGACTTGTTTATCTTGTCATCGACCCTGAATGCCACTCTGTAAAAACGTACAGTAAGTGCCCCTAATTGAAACATTCTAGTTAAAAGCATCAATACAGTCAGGGTCCGGCCCCCCTTAACCAACTCTTTTTAAAAATGGATTGATTTCCAGGAGTATTTCTGTGATTAACTTTAGGATCGCAGAGATTCTGACGTCTTTTTGGCTCGGAGTTCCGTGTCTTAACCACTCAGTCACAAGATAAATTGTGTCTCTCAGCAGAAACAGCAAAGAGGGCCTCAAGATTTAGAATTAATCAAAGGGTGTGTCACAGGCAAAGTGACGTTCTTCTGGATTGAGTCTCCAGACCAGGGAGAAGATGGAAAGGCTCCCAGAATCTGGACTGTAAACTGCAGCATGCAGGGCCGTGACATCAGCATTCCACAGGACCACCAGTGTCAGGCTTTGGAATGTCGGATTTAGATTTACATGGATCTGGGCTTAAGGGAGTGAGTGGGCCGCTACATTGATGGAGGATTGACAGTTGGGTGGGTAGATGTTATTTAGTCAATACTCTGGGGAAGAGCCTCACTGACACCTTACAGTAAACTCACACTACTGGCCATGTTGACCCTAAACTTTATTTACACCCAGGACCCTAACTTCACATCCAGTCTTTCACTTCACGCACGTTACTACCCTGATTTGGTAAGACGTTGTCTGTATAGTCGTGTATCTAATGGCACCTGTACACAGCAACGTATCCTCATGAGATTTCTAGCCAGGAATTCAGCAGACTCAAGGCAGGGTCGCAATTTCAAATAAGGACAAGAGAAGCTTTGGGTCTGGTAGTTCTACTCAATAATCCTGGTGCTGGAGATCAACGACCTGCTGAACTCAGAGTAGTACTTGAAGGTAAGGACTGTGCTGGGCTGTCAGTAAGGAGATATAGAGGAATTCCTGTCAGACCCCTCTATCTATCTATCTAGTTATATAGTGTCTATCTATCTATCTATCTATCTATCTATCTATCTATCTATCTATCTATCTATCTATCTATCTATCTATCTATCTATCTATCTATCTATATAGTGTCTATCTTCTATCTATCTATCATGTTATATAGTGCCTTTCTATCTATCTATCTATCTATCTATCTATCTATCTATCTATCTATCTATCTATCTATCTATCTATATAGTGTCTATCTTCTATCTATCTATCATGTTATATAGTGCCTATCTATCTATCTATCTATCTATCTATCTATCTATCTATCTATCTATCTATCTATCTATCTATCTATCTATCTATCTATCTATCATGTTATATAGTGCCTATCTATCTATCTATCTATCTATCTATCTATCTATCTATCTATCTATCTATCTATCTATCTATCATGTTATATAGTGCCTTTCTATCTGTCTATCTATCTATCTATCTATCTATCTATCTATCTATCTATCTATCTATCTATCTGTTATATAGTGCCTCTCTATTTATCTATCTATCATGTTATATAGTGCCTTTCTATCTATCTATCTATCTAGTTATATAGTGTATCTATCTATCTATCTGTTATATAGTGCCTTTCTATCTATCATGTTATATAGTGCCTTTCTATCTATCTATCTATCTATGTATATAGTGTCTATCTATCTATCTAGTTATTTAGTGTCCATCTATCTATCTATCTATCTATCTATCTATCTATCTATCTATCTATCTATCTATCTATCTATCATATAGTACCTATCTATCTATCTATCTATCTATCTATCTATCTATCTATCTATCTATCTATCTATCTATCTAGTGTCTATCTTCTATCTATCTATCTATCTGTTATATAGTATCTATCTATCTATCTATCTATCTATCTATCTATCTATCTAGTGTCTATCTTCTATCTATCTATCTATCATGTTATATAGTGCCTTTCTATCTATCTATCTATCTATCTATCTATCTATCTATATAGTGTCTATCTTCTATCTATCTATCATGTTATATAGTGCCTATCTATCTATCTATCTATCTATCTATCTATCTATCTATCTATCTATCTATCTATCATGTTATATAGTGCCTTTCTATCTATCTGTCTATCTATCTGTTATATAGTGCCTCTCTATCTGTCTATCTATCATGTTATATAGTGCCTTTCTATCTATCTATCTATCTATCTATCTATCTATCTATCTATCTATCTATCTATCTATCTATCTATCTATCTCTGTTATATAGCGCCTTTCATTTCTGCCTGTCTATTTTGTATTGTATTTTTTAGCTTTCCCTATCCCAGTTAATCCCAGTCAGCCTCTCCAGCAAGTCCTCGAGGTGCAGAAGGACATTGCAGGCCAGGTGCCATCTCCACCCATTGAGGATCCCTACAGTTGAGCTCAGGTCCCTGGAGTTTCCAAGCCACAGTTTTTTGACTTGCTGATGTATAAATATGTTAACTGTGCCCCCCGTGTTATGCGTGCCCTCCACATGGTCTAACGGAGCTATGCCTTGACCAGTTTCTTGATAACGACGGTGATGATGCATTGATGAGCCGCTCTGCTAGTATCACCTGTCTCAGTTCTCCCAGCCGGTGGTCCGGTGTGCCCAGAGAATTCCAACCTCCTACTCACCAAAAGCTTTTTTCGGTTCCACCAGGCGCAGGGTGAATGGCTGTCCCTTGGGGAGTTCCTTAAGCATCTTGGCGACCTCATAATGGCGGCAGCCGACGATGCTCTGGTCGTTGATGGCCTCGATGTGATCGCCCACACACACTGTCTTCAGCCGATCTATGACGCTGCCCTCCTTGATCCGCTAGAATGAAGAACACAAGTTAGGCCAACATGTGCCGTGAGCTTTGTGAGTGATTCACAGCTCCACTTGCCAGTTCCTCCATAGGACTTCATGGTATCATTTACAATCTCTGCCTGTCTCATCAATATTGCGAGCTGGATGAAAGAACCTCCACTCCAGCTCAGCCTGGCAAAGATTCTTGTTAGCCCAGCTCTTAGCCCACCTATTAAGCACCCCATTATGAGTAGCACCTGCCAGGTCAATACGCAACCTTAGGTTGGTGATCGATGACCTTCAAGGACCATGCTGCTACAATCTGCCGGTTCACTCTTTATAACATCGCCAACATCAGCATATGCAGCCACACTCCTGGACCACATCCAGACTACTGCCACTCCACTCTCCGCGGGCAGGACCACCTGTATGTGCTACCAAGCTGCTGCAGATGGTTCAAAATGTTCAACCACCCTAGACGGCCATATAGCAGTCCTCTTTTACGATCACTACATTGGCTTCCTATGGTGGCATACATTAAGCTCACATCCATGGGTCAGCACTTATATACAGTATACATGGAGACACTTGAGGTGGTCCTATACTTCTTTTCACCCCGTCAGGTCTGCTGATGACCTCTGTCTGGCCACAAATCTCAATCCAGACTCTTCACCATTCACGTGTAACTCCTGGCTGGTGGAATGAGCTGTCCACCTGCCTTTGATTTTTCTGATTCCCTCAGACTTCTTAAGGTGCATTTGAAGACCCTCTTGTTTGGAGAATTTCTGTACTAGCAGATGTTAGCTGTCAGGTTCTTGTATTCCAGGAATTGTAACTCGACGGCATTTCGTTTCGGAGCTCTTCACTTTTGATGATCAATTTTGCACCCTTGTCCTGTAGATCCCCCCAAAGACTGATGTCTCCGCCATTATGCGGACTTCTTTTGTAAGTCGCTTTGGGATGGTTCTAACATTTTTGTTGCCCTCAGCTAAGCTGTAAATGGCGCCCTGCCACCTCCCTTTGCTTTGAGTGGGTTCAACCCAAACAGATAGAAAACAGGAGATACGAGAGAGGAGTCAGGACGGGGTGACAGAGAAATAAGCAGTGAGGGGGGGGCGTTTGAACAAAATCTGAAACAAAATCGGTTTACAAAACCATCTCAGAAAAATGTGCTCTTAAGTGCTGATGTCTCAGAAACCACAAATCAACTGGGCTGTGGTAGCCATCTCTGCAGCCCGGAGCCTCCAGTCTGGAGCTCCAAGTAGGTGGAGCTAACCCACATGACAGTACCTGACATTATTTGAGTGAAATAACCCTCCCACAACCCTAATTGTATCCAATAGTGTGAGTGGGCGGAGCTCTTGATATCTGCAACTCTTTTGGTGCCCATTGGAGTCACCTTTACGTAGTGTGGAGGCCCCGGTCTGCAGACATATGTGCTTGGTATTAATAGGAATGATTTATTTATTATTTATACTACATTTTATACATTATATTCAGCTGAAAACCCTAATTCAGTAAATGACATCTCCAGCTTGCCCCCCGTTAGGGGTTGCTGCTCCCGTTAGGGGTTGTCACAGTGGATCATCTTCTTCCATATCTTCCTGTCCTCATCATCTTGCTCTGTTACCCCCATCACCTGCATGTCCTTTCTCATCACCCCCCCTTGGAGTCGTAGCGTGGTCGATGTCCCACCACCTTGCAGTATTCCTGCTACCAAACCCCTTTACCTTCTTGGAGTCTGGCTGCTATTGGCATTCAGGGACGGGTCCCCTTGGAATTTGGACCCTCTCAGTGTTTGGGTCGCTCACTCTGAGTCTAGGGGTGGGGGTGGTTTCCTAATTTATGAAAAATTAAGCACCCATGAAAATAAAACTAAAACTGTGAACCTGCAGCAGAAAAAAAAAACAAAGAAACGTAGAGAAGCTGAGTACTGGGCATCGTGGGATTTAGAAGAGGTCGTCAGATGCTAAGACCAAACCTCACTAGTATGTGAAAATAATTTAAAACCAATATAACTATAATTATTATTATTATTATTATTATAAGTGTTCTATCGAGTCCGAGTGTTTACAAACAAAAGTGCTGCCAACCACATTTTGATACCCTAGGCCAGTGGTTCTCAAACTGTGGGGCGGGGCGGGCCCTCCCAGGGGGGCACGAAGTAACAAAAAGGGGGGCGCAAAGATGTGAAAAAAAGAAAACAAGAATCGAAAATATGAAAAATACATCTATTGAAACCAAAACAAAATAACTTAAACTACATTCTGATACTAGAAAAATAAAGTAGAGTTAGATAAATGTCGATTAAAGTTAAGTAGGTATAATAAAATACATCCATCCATCTATTTTCCAACCTGCTGAATCCAAACACAGGATCACGGGGGTCTGCTGGAGCCAATCCCAGCCAATACAGGGCACAAGGCAGGAACCAATCCCAGGCAGGGTGCCAACCCGCCGCAGGACACACACAAACAAACCCACACACACACACACACACTAGGGCCAATTTAGAATCGCCAATCCACCTAACCTGCATGTCTTTGGACTGTGGAAGGAAACCCACGCAGACACGGGGAGAACATGCAAACTTCACGCAGGGAGGACACGGGAAGCGAACCCGAGTCTCCTAAATGTGAGGCAGCAGCGCCACCCCCTCTATGATATATCATTAATTAAAAAAGAACAAATTGGTATTAGTGGGCTCCTTTCAAAAAAACGTTAGGGGGGCGCGATTAAAACTCTTATGAAAACTCAGGTCGCAAATACTTAAAGGTTGAGAAACGCTGCCCTAGGCGACGGCCATTAGTCTAAACGGTAGAGCCAGCCCCGGTCTGAATATAAATGTAACCTGCACGTCTTTGGGATTGTGGGAGGAAACTTACGTTGACAACGGGAGAACATGCAAACTCCACGCTGGGAACCCACGGCACGCGAAACCACCTCTCCTTGTATGCGTTTCCTTTCATTGCGCCAGCGTAAATCAATCACTCATTCTCAACTGTAGTCTTTTCTTAAATGGATTCAGAAACCTGAATGAAGGTTTTTATATTAACTCAAATTATCCAGTCAATGTTCTTATATAGCATCTTCATCGCATTCTTGAGCTGCCAAGTCTCAGACCGTCCGGCGACAGGGACTCTGAATGAAACGAACGCGCGTCGCCTCGGCTAAACATAAATTGGAGTGACGGTGCCCTCTGCTGGCCACCTTCTGCTACTGCACTGCAAATATTCACTTACATCCCCTAATGCGGGCGGCACGGTGGCACAGTGGTAGCGCTGCTGCCTCACAGTTAGGACACCTGGGTTCGCTTCCCGGGTCCTCCCCGCGTGGAATTTGCATGTTCTGCCTGTGTCTGCGTGGGTTTCCTCCCACAGTCCAAAGACATGCTGTTTAGGTGCATTAGCGATCCTAAATTGTCCTTGATGTGTGGGTGTGTGCCCTGCGGTGGGCTGGCACCCTGCCCAGGGTTTGTTTCCTGCCTTGCGCCCTGTGTTGGCTGGGATTGGTTCCAGCAGACCCCCGTGACCCTGTAGTTAGGATATAGCGAGGTGAATAATGGATGGATGGATCCCCTATTGAGGGCGGCACGGTGGCACAGTGGGTAGTGCTGCTGCCTCGCAGTTGGGAGAGCTGGGGACCTGGGTTCGCTTCCCGGGTCCTCCCTGCATGACGTTTGCATGTTCTCCCCGTGTCTGCATGGGTTTCCTCCGGGCGCTCCGGTTTCCTCCCACAGTCCAAAGACATGCAGGTTAGGTGGATTGGCAATTCTAAATTGGCCCTAGTGTGTGCTTGGTGTGTGGGTGTGTTTGTGTGTGTCCTGCGGTGGGTTGGTACCCTGCCCGGGATTGGTTCCTGCCTTGTGCCCTGTGTTGGCTGGGATTGGCTCCAGCAGACCCCCGTGACCCTGTGTTCGGATTCAACGGGTTGGAAAATGGATGGATGGATGGATAATAAAAGTCTTCTTCTTCTTCTTTTTTCAGCTGCTCCCGTTAGGGGTTGTCACAGTGGATCATCTTCTTCCATATCTTCCTGTCCTCATCATCTTGCTCCGTCACCCCCATCACCTGCATGTCCTTTCTCATCACCTCCACTTAGGCCTTCCTCTCCTCCTCTTCCCTGGCAGCTCTATCCTTAGTACCCTTCTCTCATTATACCCAGCATCTCTCCTCTGCACATGTCCAAACCAACTCAATCTCGCCTCTCTGACTTTGTCTCCCAACCGTCCAACTTGAGCTGACCCTCTAATGTCCTCATTTCTAATCCTGTCCATCCTTGTAACACCCAATCTTTAACTCTGCCACCTCCAGCTCTGTCTCCTGTGCCACCATCTCCAGCCCATATAACATAGCTGGTCTCACTACCGTCCTGTAGAGTCTACCTTCCCTTTCACTCTTGCTGATACCCGTCTGTCACAAATCACTCCTGACACTCTTCTCTACCCTGCCTGCACCCTAAATACATTTTATTTATATAGCGCCTTTTCCATGCTCAAGGCGAGATGACATTTTGGAGCTTCTCGGCCAGGACCTGCTCGTGCCAATGCCTACAGCTGGCCTTGGGTGTAATGAACAACCAAGAAAGGAAACTATTAGGCTGTAAAAAGTGGCCCATCTGGTTCTTTCCTTATGATTGGAACTCTGGGGGTAGAAAACTAGTGAGTCCAGCTTCCGAAATCTTTAAGATTCATCAGGTTTACAGGCTAAAGACCACTCATTCTACACTCCTCAAGACCATGAGAGAATGGAGTCAGAACACACAGTGCATCACAGCTTGCTGAGTAGCCTCAGACCGGTCAGAGTGCCCAGGGTGGGTCCTGTTCACCACCAAAAGAGACTACATTGGGATTAATAAAGTATCTATCTATCTATCTATCTATCTATCTATCTATCTATCTATCTATCTATCTATCTATCTATCTATCTATCTATCTATCTATCTATCTATCTATCTATCTATCTACATTAGACACATGATTGTAAGAACTGGACCACGGATCAATGGAAGAAGGTGGCCTGGTCTGAAGAATCTCGTTTCTTTGAGATCATCTGGACAGTCGGGTGCATGTGTGAAGTTTACATGGGGAAGAGATGGCAGCAGGATGCACCATGGGACGAAGGCAAACCACTGGATGCAGTGTGATGCTCTGGACAGTCTTCTGCTGGGAAACCTTGGGTTTCCTGACATTCATGCAGATCTTACTTTGACGCATACCACCTACCTAAAGATTGTTGCTGACCCCCGTTACACCCCTTCATGGTATTCCTCAATGGCAGTGACCTCTTTCTGCATAATAACGCATTCTGCAACACTGCAAAAATTGACCAGGAATGGTTTGAGGAAAATAACAAGGAGTTCAGAGTGTTGACTTGGCCTCCAAATCCTCCACATCTCAATCAGATCGAGACTCTGTGGAAAGTGCTGGAAAAATGAGGCCAATCCAAGAAGATGTTACTGTGCAGACACCACAGGACACCTTCAGAGGTCTTCTGGAGTCCATGCCTTGATGAGTTGGCATGAGGGGTCCTACACAATGATAGGCAGGTGGCTGACCGGTGAATTCAAATTGTTAACGTAAATGCTCCTCTACTCATAAACTACTAGGGCTAGGACCCTGATCATGGTCTTAATCAAAAGCTTATCACCTGGTATGTCGTGGGCAGGCCTTGCCTCACCCACCACATGATAAAACAGCTGGTTGGCAACCTAAATGCAGACACACAGTCCAGTCTCACCCACCAGAGATGACCCATCTATCTGCTGTAACCAGGTGTTATGTGGGCATCCCCTTGGCCTGGTCCAGCCACTCAGGTCCTCAACAATGAGGATCACACTCGGGTAATCACACCACATGGCCGTAGTGCCGTAACTGACGCTCCCTCATAATGCAAGTCATGTGCTTCATTCAGGACTCCATGAGCAACACAAAGTCAAACCAGCGGCACCCAAGGATTCTCTGAAGAGACACACGTGAAGGAGTCCAGTCTTCATCTCAGGTCACTGGAGAGCGTCCATGTCTCACAAACAGGAAGCACCAGGACTCTAAAGAGTTGGACCTTCGTCCTTTTACAGAGATATCAGGAGCACCACACACCCCTTTCCAGTGACCTCATGACCCCCCATGCTCTCCCAATCTGTCTGCTGACTTCATAGGAAGAGTCACCAGAGACATGAATGTCACCACCGAGGTAAGTAAACTTCTTCATGAGGTCGACACTCTCTCCACAGACAGACACACTGCTGATGGCCGTGCCCAAGAGGTCACTAAAGGCCTGGCTCTTTGGTTTTTATCAGGACCCTCACAAGCCCAGACACTCAGACTCCTCCCTCCGTCTCTCGAGACCCCCAATCAGAGCCTCCATTGACTCCATGAAGAGCAGGGTACAGCCTAAGGATTACAATTGTGAGTTGCTGCAAAGAAATTGGCCAAATAGACTCGCCTGCCTGCCGCTGTATCATTTTGTTCCCTTTGATTTTCGGGTGTCCCTCTGTTGGTTGATCATTTTCATTTCCATCCTTTCGTTCTTCAGACATCACCATATCAGTCCATAGCAGTAGAGATGGGTTTCTCTCTTTCTCTCTCTCTCTGTCTGTCTATCTCTCTCTCTTTCTCTCTCCCTCCTCTCTCTCTCCCCTCTCTCTCTCTTTCTCTCTATCTCTCCCTCTCTCTTTCTCTCTGTCTATCTCTTTCTCTCTCTCTCTCCATCTCTCTCTCTCTCTCTCCCTCTCTCTATCTGTCTCTTTCTCTCCATCTATCTCTCTCTCCATATCTCTCTCTTTCTCTCTCTCCCTCTCTCTTTCTCTCTCCCTCTCTCTATCTATCTCTTGTTCTCTTTCTCTCCATCTCTCTCTTTCTCTCTCTCCCCCCTCTCTCTGTCTCTCTCTCTCTCTCTCCCTCTCTCTCTTTATCTCTCTTTCACTCTCTCTCCATCTCTCTTTATGTCTCTCTTTCACTCTCCATCTCTCTCTCATTCTCTCTCTCTGTCTCTCTCTTTCTCTCCCTCTCTCTTTCTCTCTCTCTCTATCTCTCTCTCTCTCCATCTCTCTCTCTCCCTTTCTCTATCTATCTCTGTCTCTCTTTCTCTCTCTTTTCTCTCTCTCTATCTCTCTTTCTCTCTGTCTCTCTCTGTACACTTTTCGCCACAGGACTCACTCCACCACGGTGTGCTAAGATGCACCTCTGGGGGTCTTTTCTGCCCGCTGCTATCAGGCAGGTGAATGTTTCCACCTGACGTACTTGTTACGTTTATTTCTATTATTGATTATTGATTGGTTGCCGGTGTTTTCTGTCCTGCGAGTCTGAATTCTTGTTTTTTTGCTGCTCTATGCATCTGAATTTCCCCACCGGATTACTAAGATTTATTAAATCTAATCAACAGAAGTGAACTTGAACCCCAATGGGTACCTTAATGAAGGCGTAGCCGGCGCCGTTGTCTGTGATGGTCAATCCCAGGGCGTCCTCGCTCTTTGTCACCTCCACTTCCTTGGTCTGTCCTCTGACATGGGCGAAGATGAAGTCCTCCAGACCAATCTGGCCCCCTAACAGCTTCTGCATGTCCACTTTGTGGGAATTCAGAGTACAAAAGAGGATCTGCAAACCAATGAGACAGAAACAAGAAGGATGCCTCCTTTAAATGAGTAGAATCCAAATGCTTACAGAAACAGACCCCACCCCTGGGCACAGATGAGACCACCACTGGGACACCTTTTAATACATCACAATGTCCCACTCTGTTCACCCTCTCTTCACCCTCCATCTGTCCCGTCCAGCTCTCCTTGGCCTACAGCAAGACCCCCACTCTTCAAAATGTCTGTCACCCCTCATATCACCCAAAATGAAGATCAAGACGTCCTCCTAGAGATGTCACATTGTCCTGTAAGTTTAACTTGCGGTGGATACGTTTGCCATTTTCACCCGCCAGTCTACACTCAACACCCTATAATGATAAAGTGACATGTTTGCAGAGAGAGAGAGGTGGGGAGCAGGCACTGATGTGTACCCACCACACGCCGAACCACCTGGATTGACACCCGAGTGACACCTCAGCACCACCCTGGAACACAGTGAGGTGTCTGACGATGGCTGGAGTGCCAATCCTGCCACCAACCACCAAGTGTTTTCTCTGTAGGTTGGAGGACCCACTTACAGATTAAAGTCTTATCCAGGATGAATGTTTGTAGAAAGATCTGGAAATGTATTGAAAATCTCTCATTCATCCCGGGATTCAGACCCTTAATTCAGAACTTTGGTAACAATTCCAGCTTTGGGTCTTCTCGGTTGAGTCTCTGCAAGCTTTACACACCTGAATTTCGGCAGTTGATGCCATTCTTCTTGGCAGATCCTCTCAGGCTCCATTAGACTGGATGGGAAGCCTCTATGAAGTGGTCTCTCCACACACGTTCTCGGTGGTTTAAGTCTGGGATCACTCAAGGACCCTCTGAGACTTGTCCCGAAGTCACTCCAATGTTATCTTGGATGGTTATGCCTCAGGTCATTGTCATGCTGACAGGTGAATTGTCACTTGTGCACTCTGAAGCAGGACTTCTTTGAGGACCCCCTCTGTATTTGGCCACATTCATCCTTCCCTTGATTCTGATGAGTCTCCTTGTCCCCATCTGTGGTGTAGAGGGTCCGCAGCTCTTTAACGATTGGCCAGTTTTTTTAAATAATCCATTTGGCCGTGATGGTCTCCGTAGGCGCACTCCGGTAATTGTCTTCCTGCAGTGTATGATTGAAGTGTTGTGCCCACAGAGCTGTGCAAGAATGGGCACAGAGAGAAAGAAAGAAAGAAAGAAAGAAAGAAAGAAAGAAAGAAAGAAAGAAAGAAAGAAAGAAAGAAAGAAAAAGAAAGTTAGGGTCATTTCTGGAGGGTCAGACTGGACCGCGTGTCTGCTTAGGGGGTTGCCAACCAGGATCCCGAGCTCTTTCGTCATGTGGTGGGTGTACCAATGCGCTGTACCAGTGCATGCTCCCCAATCTGACCTGACCTGAATCAACTCCGTCCTCCACAGGTGGACTCCAATCAAGTTCTAGAAACACCTCAAGGAGAATTCAGGTAAACAAGGGGGCACCTGAGCCCAGTTTGGAGGGTCACAGCAAAGGGTCCGCATAATTTTAGGAAGGCGAGATTTCAGTTTTGGTTTTTTGTTAAATTTGCACACTTTCTGAAAACGGGCCTTCACTTTGGGTTATTTGAGTGTAGAGTGATAGGCAAAAGACGAAATTCCTCCATTTAAAAGTATATCTACAACACAAAGTGGGCCTGCAGTGGGCTGGCGCCCTGCCTGGGGTTGGTTTCCTGCCTTGCGCCCTGTGTTGGCTGGGATTGGCTCCAGCAGACCCTCGTGACCCTGTAGTTAGGATATAGCGGGTTGGATAATGGATGGATGGATGGACACAAAGTGGGCAGAAAGTGAAAGGGTCTCTCTGTGCTTTGTAAATCGGCTGTACAACTGGCACTGTTATTGCATTGAGTGACTTTCATGAAGAGACTGGCAAAAAAATAAATGAATAAAGGAATGAGTGAGTGAGTACGTTAGTTAGTTCTTCTGCTGAACAGACAGCTTCTAACAGACTTCAGCCCCCCTGAAGACCCCTCCTGTCTGAGCTCCAAGGCTGAGACCCAGCAAGTGGCCCAGAGGCGACTAATAAAGCAGCAGGGTGCAGGCGGCGTCCTGCTGGAGGGTCCAGGGAGACGTCTCTCAAACATTCTCTTCAGGTGGCTTATTTCAAGTTGGCTGACTGATTAAAGACTCAGGCGTAATTAGAGGGTCGCATGCAGAGACGAGTCCGTGCCAGAGGCAGCAATTTAGGAAGACGTCCCGTGTTATATAAAGAAGAGAAATAACAAAGTGCTGAAAATAGTCTGAAACATTTGAAACTGCTAGGGTGTCTGCCAGAAAACGTTACAGGCTAAAAATAAAATTCTTAAAAATATGCAAACTGTAAAAGTACCAAAAAAATGGGAAATGGAATGGAAACTGCTTGGACATCTAATACATCGGTGTGAAACACCAAACATCATACAAATCAAACAGGATTAGACTCTAAATGGACTTTATGTAGTGCCATTCACCTCAATGACCATCGGAAGGCGCTGCTGCAACACACACAATAAAAACAAAAAATAACAGAAGTCTCCACAATGCCACCCTCTGACTTGTATGTCCTAGGACAGCAGTGTCACCAGCTCTCCCACTTCACAAATCCAACAACCGGGGTTTAAATCCCAGCCTGACCTCCATCTGTGTAGAAATGACATCTCTGCCAGTGTCTACGTCCTTTTGGTCCTCTTATGTTTTCTCTCCCTGGTGTGTGTGTGTGTCAAGTGAATTGAGGACGCAACTTGGCCCAGTGAGTGCATTTAAATGAGTGGAATCTGTGATGGACTTCGCCCGGTCCAGGGTTGAGTCCATCCTGGGATCCCAAAGCAGCTGCGCTAGATGAAGTGGGTCTGAGAATGTTGGCGTAGTGAAGTGAAATGGAAAATCAAAAAGATGCCAGCAATGTCAGCAGAGTGTAATTGTAGACCACAGTACATAAGAGGTCAGTCGTGTAAACACCCAACATCACAAAATGCCCTCAACATCAGTTACGTAACAACCATCATATTAGACTATGGTTAACATTAGGGCTCTGTTACACTGTGGTTAAGAATAGGATGGTAGGAGGGTCATCTGAGCCAACGGGCATTTGTGACTGAAGACGTGGGCTTTGCCTGACCTTCATCATAGGATAGATAGATAGATAGATAGATAGATAGATAGATAGATAGATAGATAGATAGATAGATAGATAGATAGATAGATAGATAGATAGATAGATAGATAGATAGATAGAGTGAGTGCACATCTGTGGGTCACTTTCTGTACTACCACCCCATGTCAAGAGAACACTCTCACACTAACTTTGTCCTCCTTTGTTCCAACTGCGGTACAAAGAACACGCCCAGTAAGAGCAACTAACTCCGCCCCTTCCGGTCTCCCATCTATAAAGCCTACAGCTGCCACAACAAGGTGTTCAATATTGAAGGGATTTCACTGCAGGAAGGAGCTCCTTTCACCCTCATCTGAATCATACAATTGCCTTGCCTGACGGCTTTCTTATTTCTTGATCCTTTCACTTTTGGTTTGGCGCACAGAGAAGCCCTTTTATTACTTTTGTTAAGAGAATTTAATGGAGATGACTGAGTTGGTGCCCTAGCATTTCTACATGACTCTTGCAATACTTTCCTTGATCATGATAGATAGATAGATAGACAGACAGACAGACAGACAGACAGACAGACAGAGAGAGAGAGAGAGAGAGAGAGAGAGAGAGAGAGATAGATAGATAGATAGATAGATAGATAGATAGATAGATAGATAGATAGATACAATACAATACAATACAGTTTATTTTTGTATAGCCCAAAATCACACAGGAAGTGCCGCAATGGGCTTTAACAGGCCCTGGCTCTTGACAGCCTCCCAGCCTTGACTCTCTAAGAAGACAAGGAAAAACTCCCAAAAAAACCTTGTAGGGAAAAAATGGAAGAAACCTTGGGAAAGGTAATTCAAAGAGAGACCCCTTTCCAGGTAGGTTGGGCGTGCAGTGGGTGTCAAAAAGAAGGGAGTCAATACAATACACAAAACAGAACAATTTCTCAATATAGTCAGAAATAAAAAATATAAATTTTTAGAAGTACAGAGCAGAATTTAACAGTAGATGATATATCCCATAATAAGATTTGGATTTGTGTAGAGTCCTAGAGACCTCATCCTTCACCCATCGTATAGATAGATAGATAGATAGATAGAAAGGCACTATATAACAGATAGATAGACAGACAGACAGACAGACAGATAGATAGATAGATAGATAGATAGATAGATAGATAGATAGATAGATAGATAGATAGATAGATAGATAGATAGATGTGAAAGGCACTCTATAATAGATAGTTAAATAGATGAGAAAAGCACGATAGATAGATAGATAGATAGATAGATAGATAGATAGATAGATAGATAGATAGATAGATAGAAAGGCACTATATAACAGATAGATAGATAGATAGATAGATAGATAGATAGATAGATAGATAGATAGATAGATAGATAGATAGATAGATAGATAGATAGATAGGACTGTATTTGTCGCTTTTTCTGTTGCTGCTCATTTTAACATCGGCCTTGCAGCGGCTCGTGATGCGCCCTTCACGGTAACAGAGCTCGTCGGCTTCTTTTTCTTTTCGTTCTCTTTTTTATTCCACTTGAGACTCATCTCTAAGTTCTGCTCCACCAAAGCACAGCTCATCGCCGGTTTTACCTGAAATCTGAGCCCACCGCCCTTCTCAGCACGCACATCAGATTATCGCTCTCTGTCTCTAATAAAGTTTCTCACCCGGATGGACGACAACGGAAAATGAACCTCACCGCGGGGCTGATGCTGCAGGTAGCGCCGTGCGGGGTTTTCTGCGCATGCGATCATTTTGTGCGGTGCGTGTCTGACCCAATGCCAGTCAGGGTGGTCAGCGCTATGGTGGTCTTCAGTGAGAGTGACGGGATGTCGCGTATTTCCTAACCGCACTCCGCTTTTACCATACTTTCACTTTTTAATCTCCTTCATATCAGCCACTCGCAAAAGACAAATATCACCGAACACGTGCTGGGAAAACGAAGTTCCGACCACCGCATTCTGTCTCTATTAAACCGATTCTGGTGTCCTCCTCGTATTTCGTTATACGTTTGTTGCTGATTATTTGCCAGTTTTAAGGACGACTCAAAGGAGGTCCTTTCTCTACATCGCCCACTTTATCCCTGGCATCGAACATAAAAAGCCCCCTCACCTCAGCCGGCGAGATTTCGAACACCTCGGCGATCCTGGCGTAGAGCTCCTTGACGTTGGTGAAGCCTTCGATGCGTCCGGTGGGACTCCCATGAGCCAGCTGTGTGTGAAAGACCAGTCGGGGCCTGGGGCTGGGAGCTGGGGCCGCCTGGGGAGCCAGCCCGTCCCCTGACCTGTGCTGTCCCTGCACCTGGGGGCTCATGAGTGACGGTCCGTTCTGCATCGGCCTCGGTTGCCAGATGCCAGCCAGCGCTGCGATGCCGTCCTGTCTTGTCAGGGCCTACCTGCCAGCTTGTTGAATAAATGATGATCTCAAGCAGGGAGCGGGGGCACGAGATACGGTTACCCTTGCAAGGAAGAAATCCAACACCTGGGGAGCAGCGGATCTTAGTGGCGTTACCTGAGATGGTGGCAACAAAAACAAGGCGTATTACAAGCAGATTACCTCATAACAACAAAGGGCGCCTAACACTGGAAACCGGCCGCCCTTTTTATGGTGCCAGCGTTCATTCATTCTTCTAAATCTCTGGGACCCCATCCAGGGGTGTGACAAAAGCCCCACCGGCTTTCCTACACAGAAATGTTGAACAAGTGCCATTGAGCCACCTGCACCTGACCGACCGAGGTGTCTTGTGGCCCGCTGCAACGTTATCTAGAAGAAGAGCCAAATGCTTCTAGAATTTCGCAGGTCAGAGGCTCTCTTGGCCGAACCCACCCAGCAACGAATTAAAGCCCCTCCAGCTCTGCGGGACCAAACGACCCGCGTCCTTTCGTAACCAGCCGCCTTGTAAAGCCACTATTGGGGTGGCAGCGCCCTCCGCGGACAGGGTCGTATGGAACTGGGACTGGCGGCGAAGCGGACATCGTCTGGGTTACTGGAGTATTAAATGTCAGGCTGTCTCGACTGGTTTCTTGTTGTTTTTATCGATTGCGAACATCATCCCGAAAGACACTAAACTTTCATTCAAACTTGTTAAATTAAAACAATTTGACTGTAGACTTCCATCCATCCATCCATATTCCAACCCGCTGAATCCGAACATAGCGTCACGGGGGTCTGCTGGAGCCAATCCCAGCCAACATAGGGCACAAGGCAGGAACCAATCCCGGGCAGGGTGCCAACCCACCGCAGTGACTGTAGACTTGTATCTCCGTTAATTAACGGTTCGTTAGCATCGCATTACCGTGCTGATCCTGAAAGGCGCTATATGAAATGAAACCTGGGGATGTTATGTAGCCACTTGTTTTCTGTATCAAACTGATAACTGCATGTTTTTTCATTTTTTTATTTAATGTTGCATTATTAATTATTTGATTGTAATACTCATCCGGAAAGGCGCTATATGGAATGAAACCTATATGCTATGTAGCTACTTGTTTTCTGAATCTAACGGATAATTACGTGTTTTTTGATATTTTTATTGACTGTTTATAAATGTGATAGAAAAACCAGACAGAAACAGTCAAATGGATGATGGATGGCCGTAAGCCCCGCCCCCAAAATGTGATTTATGAAAATATGACTTTGGCGCAGTGGGTAGCGCTGCTGCCTCGCAGTTGGGAGACCTGGGGACCTGGGTTCACTTCCCGGGTCCTCCCTGAGTGGAGTTTGCATGTTCTCCCCGTGTCTGCATGGGTTTCCTCCCACAGTCCAAAGACATGCAGGTTAGGTGGATTGGTGATTCTAAATTGGCCCTAGTGTGTGTGTTTGTGTGTGTCCTGCGGTGGGTTGGCACCCTGCCCGGGATTGGTTCCTGCCTTGTGCCCTGTGTTGGCTGGGATTGGCTCCAGCAGACCCCCGTGACCCTGTGTTCGGATTCAGCGGGTTGGAAAATGGATGGATGGATGGACTTTATGACAATGACATTATGAAATATAACGTATGAAAATATACATTATGAAATATAACGTATTATGAAAATACAAAGTAGTAGTAATACCAGGCAGGAACTGTAACGTATATTATGAAGGTAGAAAAATATTGATTTTACAGAATTTAGCTGTAAAAAATAATGAAATGTATTATTTAAAATATACAGGTAACTTTCCTTTTTTCAGAAAGGCTATTTTACTTTCACCATTCACAGTATTTTTTACCGGTAAATGTAAGGACATGGGCGGCATGGTGGCGCAGTGGGTAGCACTGCTGCCTCGCAGTTAGGAGACCTGAGGTTCGCTTCCCGGGTCCTCCCTGCGTGGAGTTTGCATGTTCTCCCCGTGTCTGCGTGGGTTTCCTCCCACAGTCCAAAGACATGCAGGTTAGGTGCATTGGCGATTCTAAATTGTCCCGTGTGTGTGCTTGGTGTATGGGTGTGTGGCGCCCTGCCCTGCCCAGGGTTTGTTTCCTGCCTTGCGCCCTGTGTTGGCTGGGATTGGCTCCAGCAGACCCCAGTGACCCTGTAGTTAGAATATAGTGGGTTTGGTAATGGATGGATGGATGGATGGAATTAAAAACCTAATGTGGTGTGGGGCATCGCAAGGGCAGTGCCACAGTGGACAACTACGTATATAAATTGCTAATCTTCTGGATGCCCCCTTTTACTTACAGGTGAAAGACCCACAGACTTGAGCTGCATTGGCTCCACAGTGTCTTAAGTTAATTATAAAGCCATCCTGATGGTGGGCATTGAGGGGGCCAGTGAGTGGGCATAGCAAGAGCAGGTTGTAGGAATTGTAGAATGGCATCAGATTTTAGTGCCATTGTTAGTTGAATTATTCCTGAGCCTGGGCACAAACTGATTGCTGCTAACCCATGAACTCAAAAGAATGGATTTGCATTGCTGGCACATACCGCCTTTTTATTTATTGTTTCCGTTTTTCAATTCCAACCAAACGTGGCCCGAGGCTTAGCCAGGTAATGCCACAGTGGGCACTTACGTATACAGTGGGTTGAAAAAGTACTGTATTTGACCCTCTAGACAAGGTTTAAATTTCCTGTAATATTGTACTTGGAATGCGGTGGGCTGGCGCCCTGCCCGGGGTTTGTTTCCTGCCTTGCGCCCTGTGTTGGCTGGGATTGGCTCCAGCAGACCCCCGTGACCCTGTAGTTCGGATACAGAGGGTTGGAAAAAGGATGGATGGATGTACGGACATTCGTTTACGTTGTAATACTCATCTAGAAAGGCGCTAGCATGATCTTTGACGCGCTCATCCTGAGTAAATGAACTCCTTCAGGTCCTTCTCGAAAATGCTGCAGTTAGATTTTTACTGATTACATGGAATTTTTGCCCTGAAAGGCTCAATACAAAGTTAAAGATCACTAGATTATAGAGCTGTTTATATTAAGTTTTGTAACATTTTAGTTTCTCATATGAATCCTTGAATTGATTGTTGATAAATTGAAACGCCTGCGTCCATTTTATTTTGAGTGTCTTATGTCGTCACTTCCTTTTAATCTTTATCTAAGTAATAAATACACGGTGTTATTTCTTAGTAGTTGATTAGAGTGATCACCCCGAAAGGCACTATATGAAACCGGGAATTGATCGTTGATAAATTTAAACGTCTGTATCCATTTTTTTTTTTTTTGTTTTGTTTTTTTGCTATACAATAAAATCTTTTCTCTTTCTTGAATTCTCATGTCTTGTTAGAGTTCAGGGTGAAAGGCACTATATACAATGAAATGTGAGTATATTATGTAGCCACTTCCTTTTCTTCTTTAGCTGTTAAATGCATTGTATTCATATGTGTATTCACGGTTATCTATCTGCTTACAGTGCTCACCTTAAAAGACGATATGTAGACAATAACTAGATGTCCATATATTCGATCTCTTTTCGCTGTTCCGTTATTTCACCGAATAATAATGTCCGTCTGTTTGCGCTGCGATCTTTACTATCAGTTTTTGAGACTTTCGAATTGTAGTACTTTTATTATCTCTAACCTGCTCTGCTTGTGTATCGCGCCAACGTTTTTGAATTCTTTATGACGTTCTGCTTTGTCATCTACTCTTTATTTTTTTTATTTCCGACCCCGCTTGGAGCTGAGAGCGCAGGAACTTATCTGACAATGAGAAGTGAGTGGACTGTCGGCGCACCAGCCACGTTCCGTCTCTGCCGCTCGCGTATGTGGATTTCACTTTCAGCAAATAACAGATCTTTTAATTCTTGCGGATTCGCCTCTTCATTGGGAAGAAACACTTTCCCCTGATGGCAACACGAATTAAACGATCTACAAGTCTCCAACACTAAAGTTTAAAGGCGAACAATAACTTCTGTCATATCACCTGTCCATATATTCGATCTCTTTTCGCTGTTCCGTTGTTTCACCGAGTAATAATTTCCGTTTGTTAACGCTAATGCGATCTTTACTATCAGTTTTTTTGAGACTTTCGAATTTTACTTTCATAACCTCTAACCTGCTCTGCATGTATCGCGCCAATGTTTTTGAACCTCTTTACGATGTTCAGCTTTGTCTTCTACTCTTTGTCTTTTATTTCCGCCCCGCTTAGCCCTGTTAGGTTTTCAATTCATCTCTTGGCACAAAGTCTCGTCTCACGGGACATGAAACTATTTCAGAAAATGTCTCGTCTCGTCCTAAGATATTTTTATATAATAAAGAGATATAGCCACTTCCTTTTCATCTTTATCTAAATAATACATACACGGTATTAGTTCTTGTTTTTTAGTATTTGATTACAGTGCTCACCCTGCAAGACACTCTAGGAAACCTTGAATTAACTGTTTAAAAATTAAACATCTGTGTCCTGACTTGTCTGTATTTTAAAAAAGCACCGTCTGTTATCTCCATTGATTCCGTAGGTTTCGTTAGTATCTGATTACCGTGTTCCTTCTGAAAGGCGCTATATGACATAAAACTTACCGTAACTGTGTTATGTAGCCACTTATCTTCTCTGTTTATCTGATAAGTAACATCCATCCAGCCATCCATTTCCCAACCCGCTGAATCCGAACACAGGGTCACAGGGGTCTGCTGGAGCCAATCCCAGCCAGCACAGGGCACAAGGCAGGAACCAATCCCGGGCAGGGTGCCAACCCACCGCAGGACACACACACAAACACACCAAGCACACACTAGGGCCAATTTAGAATCGGCAATCCACCTAACCAGCAAGTCTTTGGACTGTGGGAGGAAACCACGCAGACACGGGGAGAACATGCAAACTCCACGCAGGGAGGACCCGGGAAGCGAACCCAGGTCCCCAGCTCTCCCAAATGCGAGGCACCAGCGCTACCCACTGTGCCACCATGTGATAAGTACATGAGACTCATTTTCATTTGCTTTTATCTTTTGATTGTAATCCTCATGCAGAAAGGCACCAAAATTCATTTGCAGGGTTCCTTCTGGGTGAGTTAACCCCTTCGTGGCTGACTCCATGTTTTTTAAGTGGTCTATGGCTCTGTGCTGGTATGTGGAAGGCTGTCACTGCCAGAAGGGGTCCTATTCCACTGGGGGCTTGAGCAGCACCCTTAACCTTAAAATTGCTCCACACCTGCTGAATCTGAGCTCTGTCCCCCAAAGGTTATGTGAAAAGACAATTTCCCCTCTGGGAATAGCAAAATAAATCAAATTAAAAAAAAATTCTTTAGATTTTTTTATTGATTGCATAGAATGTTTACAGTAAAAGGCCCTACAGAAAGTTTAACCTGAGTAGATTATGGAGTTGCTTAAATGATGAGACACATAGCATTTAATAATTAACAAAGATGAAAGGTGGAGCCTCAGATCCAAAAAGGAGAAGGAGCCAGGGAAATGCTGCAGGCTAAAGCAAAAGGCTGGGGGAGTCAGGGGGAGAAAGAGCTGACTTAAGTAAAGGCTGGGGGTGGAGCCTCAGACACCAAGAAGGAGGGGTCAGGGGGAGAAAGAGCTGACTAAAGTAAAGGCTGGGGGGCGGAGCTTCAGACACCAACAAGGAGGAGTCAGGAGGACAAAGAGCTGACTAAAGTAAAAGGCTGGGGGCGGAGCTTCAGACACCATCAAGGAGGAGTCAGGGGGACAAAGAGCTGACTAAAGTAAAGGCTGGGGGTGGAGCCTCAGACACCAACAAGGAGGAGTCAGGAGGACAAAGAGCTGACTAAAGTAAAGGCTGGGGGCGGAGCTTCAGACACCATCAAGGAGGAGTCAGGGGGACAAAGAGCTGACTAAAGTAAAGGCTGGGGGTGGAGCCTCAGACACCATCAAGGAGGAGTCAGGGGGACAAAGAGCTGACTAAAGTAAAGGCTGGGGGTGGAGCCTCAGACACCAAGAAGGAGGAGTCAGGAGGACAAAGAGCTGACTAAAGTAAAGGCTGGGGGCGGAGCTTCAGACACCAACAAGGAGGAGTCAGGAGGACAAAGAGCTGACTAAAGTAAAGGCTGGGGGCGGAGCTTCAGACACCATCAAGGAGGAGTCAGGGGGACAAAGAGCTGACTAAAGTAAAGGCTGGGGGTGGAGCCTCAGACACCAACAAGGAGGAGTCAGGAGGACAAAGAGCTGACTAAAGTAAAGGCTGGGGGCGGAGCTTCAGACACCATCAAGGAGGAGTCAGGGGGACAAAGAGCTGACTAAAGTAAAGGCTGGGGGTGGAGCCTCAGACACCAAGAAGGAGGGGTCAGGGGGAGAAAGAGCTGACTAAAGTAAAGGCTGGGGGCGGAGCTTCAGACACCATCAAGGAGGAGTCAGGGGGACAAAGAGCTGACTAAAGTAAAGGCTGGGGGTGGAGCCTCAGACACCAAGAAGGAGGGGTCAGGGGGACAAAGAGTTGACTAAAGTAAAGGCTGGGGGTGGAGCCTCAGACACCAAGAAGGAGGGGTCAGGGGGACAAAGAGCTGACTAAAGTAAAGGCTGGGGGTGGAGCCTCAGACACCAAGAAGGAGGGGTCAGGGGGACAAAGAGCTGACTTAAGTAAAGGCTGGGGGTGGAGCCTCAGACACCAAGAAGGAGGGGTCAGGAGGACAAAGAGCTGACTAAAGTAAAGGCTGGGGGCGGAGCTTCAGACACCATCAAGAAGAAGTCAGGAGAACAAAGAGCTAACTAAAGTAAAGGCTGGGGGCGGAGCTTCAGAAAATCAAGGAGGAGTCAGGGGGACAAAGAACTGACCAAAGTAAAGGTTGGGGGCGGAGCTTCAGACACAATCAAGGAGGAGTCAGGAGGACAAAGAGCTAACTAAAGTAAAGGTTGGGGGCGGAGCCTCATCTAGTTTTCTAGTTAAAAAAGAAAAGACAATCAAGGAATTTATGAAACCTCAGGGACACAAAAGGAGAAATCATTGAAAATGAAAAAGGAAACAAATGAATTGAATAAATATTTTCACCCAAGTATTTGTAATGGAAGAAATAAAATGGAACCCTCAATACTTTGAAGAAGAATAAAACCTGCAGACCTGATGGAATTTTACCAATAAAAAAACTGAAAGAGGTGGTCCCTAAACCCTTATGAGGCAGAGGTGAGCAGGCACTTGGGATGGGAGATGCACCTGAGGACTGGAAAGTTGCAAATGTGACGGCAGTCTTTAGGAAGGGAGACAAGGTGGATCCTGGTCATTTCTGACCATTACATCTGACTTGTATATCATGCAAAATAATGGAAATGATAATAAAGAAAGACTTAGAGAAGTTACCCAGATGAAAAAAAAATGATAAATAACAGCCAGCATGGCCTTATGGGAGGAAGATCCGATCTTTTAGATTTATTTGGACTGTAATTTGCTGTAATGGAAAAAAGCAAACCATATGACAGAATTGACTTTGATTTTATGAAAGGTGGAGACGAATCCTGAAACTCGAAGCTGGTGGCATAAGAGGTCACCTGCAAAACTGGAGCTTAGGTTGGTCAACAGGCAGGAGACAAAGAGTTCAGAGAATGTAGCCATCAGTTGGGGGGTGGTCTGTCCACGGACCCTCCTTGTTTTTTCTGATTTATGTTAATGACATTGATTCCAGTGTAGACTTGTGAAATGGGCAGATGACACTAAAATCGGAGAGATGGAGGTTACTGAAGAGGCAGCAGAGAAAGTGTTGGCAAACGCTTGGAAATTGCAAATTAATGGATAAAAGTGCAAAGTGTTACACGTGGACAACCACCGTCATGGATTTAGGCAGCCGATGAGCTGAACCCACCACAGTCAGACAACGTGTTCAGATAACACCTGCTCAGTTCTTGTCACCAGACGAGTGAAGCACAGGTGTGCACAATGTCACTGGCAGCAGCAGGTCATATCTTTACGAAGTTCACAATCCCTTTGCAAAATAAGGTAATAATTTTTTTTTTTTTTGAGTGGCAGGAATAAGCTTGCATAGGTTGGCACCCAGAGATTGGGATTTACAGTAAAGTATGCGTATGACGTACCATACATACACGAATAGGGCTGGGAAACTCACGAAAACCCAGAGACGTGTCCTCAAGCCACTCCAGCGCCGACTTGGCTGTCTGCTTCAACTTACTGGATCGGCTCTATCCGGTATGGAGCAGGTACCCTCAAGGACCTCTGCGTTCATCCGGCCCTCTGATCTATCGAGTCTCTGTGTCACCATGGCTGAGAAGCACCTACATAACATGATGCTGCACCACAGCTCACTTGAAGAAAAGTCCTCGTGGTGTCAGACATCTTCTGTATCAAAAAACCTAAGGCCACTGCGTACCGGGGAATAGTAGGAATGGTTTAATCCCCCTGTTATGATTTCATCATGGTGGTCTTCAGAGAGTTCCATGGACTTCATGGCCTTTCTAAACGACATCCAATCAGTTCATAGGTGGACTCCAATCATGTTCTAGAAACATCTCAAGGAGAATTCAAGCAAAGAGGAGACCACTGAGCACAAGCTGGAAGGCCAGCTATTATATAGTGCCTTTCAAATCTATCTATCTATCTATCTATCTATCTATCTATCTATCTATCTATCTATCTATCTATCTATCTATCATTTAGTGCCTTTCACTCTATCTATCTATCTATCTATCTATCTATCTATCTATCTATCATATAGTGCCTTTCACTCTATCTATCTATCTATCTATCTATCTATCTATCTATCTATCTATCTATCTATCTATCTATCTATCATATAGTGCCTTTCACTCTATCTATCTATCTATCTATCTATCTATCTATCTATCTATCTATCTATCTATCTATCTATCTATCTATCATAAATTGCCTTTCACTCTATCTATCTATCTATCTATCTATCTATCTATCTATCTATCTATCTAATCCTGCCGACTATGCTATCTATCTATCTATCTATCTATCTATCTATCTATCTATCTATCTATCTATCTATAGTCCTTTCACTCTATCTATCTATCTATCTATCTATCTATCTATCTATCTATATCTATCTATCTATCTATCTATCTATCTATCTATCTATCTATCTATCTATCTATCTATCTATCTATCTATCATATAGTGCCTTTCACTCTATCTATCTATCTATCTATCTATCTATCTATCTATCTATCTATCTATCTATCTATCTATCTATCTATCTATCTATCTATCATATAGTCCTTTCACTCTATCTATCTATCTATCTATCTATCTATCTATCTATCTATCTATCTATCATATAGTCCTTTCACTCTATCTATCTATCTATCTATCTATCTATCTATCTATCTATCTATCTATCTATCTATCTATCTATCTATCTATCTATCTATCTATCATATAGTGCCTTTCACTCTATCTATCTATCTATCTATCTATCTATCTATCTATCTATCTATCTATCTATCTATCTATCTATCTATCTATCTATCATATAGTGCCTTTCAATCTATCTATCTATCTATCTATCTATCTATCTATCTATCTATCTATCTATCATATAGTGCCTTTCCTCTCTCCCTGTATATCTTTAGCCAGTTGCTCTTCCTGCTGTTCTCACATTTTGTAATCACACCCAAATGAATGTCCCAATCCTAACAATCAGGACTGTGAATGCGGCCCCCCCGATCTGATTGACAGGGTGGTGGAGGTCCACACGTTTGCACAAACTGGCGACAGCTGCCTTTCCACACATATGTCATTGTTGTTAAGGTTTCAGAGTGACTTGCAAGTGTTGTTCCCCAAATAGAAAGTCAGAGTCCTTGTTTAGTGTTTGCCCAGCCTCAGGTTGGGGGGTCAATGGGCGTAGGGGGTCCTGTGGATGAGCTTAAGGAATCGGTTGCTTCAGCGTCTCCTTGGGATTTATGGATTGTCAGGAAAGAGGAGCGCGTGACCACAAAGAGCACAGCTGCGAGGCGGTCAGTCAGGCTGCCCCAATTTGACTTAACCCGGTTAAGGAGAGAAGTAGGTCAGCCTGAGAAGTTCTCATTCAACATGGACTCCCAGTGTTGTGCTGCAAATTTATAAGGCAATGAGGGAAATAAAACCATAAGTGACAAGTGCTGACCTAGTTAGACTGGCCAGGTCTGAGTGTACGCTTTAAACTCAAGTACAGGCGACTCCAAGTCTGAAGAGGGTCTGCTTCAAGTGTGGTGGAAAAATATCCTAAAGGAACAAACCTCCTATGAAGAAAAACAATTTTGGACGGCGTTTTCCCTTGCCCGGACGCGGGTCACCGGGGCCCCACTCTGGAGCCAGGTCTGGAGGTGGGGCTCGATGGCGAGCGCCTGGTGGCTGGGCCTGCACCCATGGGGCTCGGCCGGGCACAGCCCGAAGAGGCAACGTGGGTCCCCCTTCCCATGGGCTCACCACCTATGGGAGGGGCCAAGGAGGTCGGGTGCAGTGTGAGTTGGGTGGTGGCCGAAGGCGGGGACCTTGGCGGTCCGATCCTCGGCTACAGAAGCTGGCTCTTGGGACGTGGAATGTCACCTCTCTGAAGGGGAAGGAGCCTGAGCTAGTGCGCGAAGTTGAGAGGTTCCGGCTAGATACAGTCAGACTCACCTCGACACACAGCTTGGACTCAGGAACCAATCTCCTTGAGAGGGGCTGGACTCTGTACCACTCTGGAGTTGCCCCCGGTGAGAGGCGCCGAGCGGGTATGGGTATACTTATTGCCCCCCGACTTGGAGCCTGTACATTGGGGTTTACCCCAGTAGACGAGAGGGTAGCCTCCCTTCGCCTTTGGGTGGGGGGACGGGTCCTAACTGTTGTTTGTGCGTATGCACTGAACAGCAGTTCGGAGTACCCACCCTTTTTGGAGTCCCTGGAGGGGGTGCTAGAGGGCATACCTTCTGGGGACTCCCTCGTTCTGCTGGGAGACTTCAATGCTCACGTGGGCAATGACAGTGAGACCTGGAAGGGCGTGATTGGGAGGAATGGCCCCCCCGATCTGAACCCGAGTGGTGTTTTGTTATTGGACTTCTGTGCTCGTCACGGATTGTCCATAACGAACACCATGTTCAAGCATAGGGGTGTTCATATGTGCACTTGGCACCAGGACACCCTAGG
Organism: Erpetoichthys calabaricus; assembly: GCF_900747795.2. Classification (NCBI taxonomy): domain Eukaryota; kingdom Metazoa; phylum Chordata; class Cladistia; order Polypteriformes; family Polypteridae; genus Erpetoichthys; species Erpetoichthys calabaricus. Next base: position 157,979,071 of record NC_041405.2, read on the forward strand.
CCTCAGTTCGATGATCGACTTTGTGGTCGTGTCGTCGGACTTGCGGCCACATGTCTTGGACACTCGGGTGAAGAGAGGGGCGGAGCTGTCAACTGATCACCACCTGGTGGAGAGTTGGCTTCGATGGTGGGGGAGGATGCCGGTCAGGCGTGGTAGGCCCAAACGTCTTGTGAGGGTCTGCTGGGAACGTCTGGCAGAGCCCCCTGTCAGAAGTAGCTTCAACTCCCACCTCCGGCAGAACTTCAACCACATCCCGAGGGAGGTGGGGGACATTGAGTCCGAATGGGCCATGTTCCGTGCCTCTATTGTTGAGGCAGCTGACCGGAGCTGTGGCCGTAAGGTGGTCGGTGCCTGTCGTGGCGGCAATCCCCGAACCCGTTGGTGGACACCGGTGGTGAAGGATGCCGTCAAGTTGAAGAAGGAGTCCTACCGGTCCCTTTTGTCCTGTGGGACCCTGGAGGCGGCTGATAGGTACCGGCAGGCCAAGCAGAATGCGACTTTGGTGGTTGCTGAGGCAAAAACTCGGGCATGGGAGGAGTTTGGGGAGGCCATGGAGAACGACTTTCAGACGGCTTCGAGGAGATTCTGGTCCACCATCAGGCGTCTCAGGAAGGGGAAGCAGTGCAGTGTCAACACTGTATATGGTGGGGATGGTGCGCTGCTGACCTCGACTCGGGACGTTGTGGGTCGGTGGGGGGAGTACTTCGAAGACCTCCTCAATCCCATTAACATGCCTTCCAATGAGGAAGCAGAGCCTGGGGACTCAGAGGTGGGCTCCCCCATCTCTAGGACTGAGGTCACCGAGGTGGTCAAAAAAATCCTTGGTGGCAGGGCCCCGGGGGTGGATGAGATACGCCCGGAGTTCCTCAAGGCTCTGGATGTTGTAGGACTGTCTTGGTTGACACGCCTCTGCAACATCGCATGGACATCAGGGACAGTGCCTCTGGATTGGCAGACTGGGGTGGTGGTCCCCCTCTTTAAGAAGGGGGATCAGAGGGTGTGTTCCAACTACAGAGAGATCACACTCCTCAGCCTCCCTGGAAAAGTCTATTCAGGGGTCCTGGAGAGGAGGGTCCGTCGGATAGTCGAGCCTCGGATTCAGGAGGAACAGTGTGGTTTTCATCCTGGTCGCAGAACAGTGGACCAGCTCTATACCCTTAGCAGGGTCCTGGAGGGTGCATGGGAGTTTGCCCAACCAGTCTACATGTGTTTTGTGGACTTAGAAAAGGCGTTCGACCGTGTCCCTCGGGGAATCCTGTGGGGGGTACTCTGAGAGTATGGGGTACCGGCCCCCCTGATAAGGGCTGTTCAGTCCCTGTACGATCGGTGCCAGAGCTTGGTCCGCATTGCCAGCAGTAAGTCAAACCCGTTTCCAGTGAGAGTTGGACTCCACCAGGGCTGCCCTTTGTCACCGATTCTGTTCATAACTTTTATGGACAGAATTTCTAGGCGCAGCCAGGGCGTTGAGGGGGTCCGGTTTGGTGGACTCAGGATTGGGTCACTGCTTTTTGCAGATGATGTTGTCCTGTTTGCTCCATCAGGCCGTGATCTTCAGCTCTCTCTGGATCGGTTCGCAGCCAAGTGTGAAGCGGCTGGGATGGGAATCAGCACCTCCAAATCCAAGACCATGGTCCTCAGCCAGAAAAGGGTGGAGTGCCCTCTCAGGGTTGGTAGCGAGATCCTGCCCCAAGTGGAGGAGTTCAAGTATCTCGGGGTCTTGTTCACGAGTGAGGGAAGAATGGAGCGTGAGATCGACAGGCGGATCGGTGCGGCATCCGCAGTAATGCGGGCTCTGCATCGGTCTGTCGTGGTGAAAAAGGAGCTGAGCCGTAAGACAAAGCTCTCAATTTACCAGTCGATCTATGTTCCTACCCTCACCTATGGTCATGAGCTATGGGTAGTGACCGAAAGAACGAGATCGCGAATACAAGCGGCTGAAATGAGTTTCCTCCGCAGGGTGTCTGGGCTTTCCCTTAAAGATAGGGTGAGAAGCTCAGTCATCCGGGAGGGGCTCAGAGTAGAGCCGCTGCTCCTCCGCATCGAGAGGAGTCAGATGAGGTGGCTCGGGCATCTGATCAGGATGCCTCCTGGACGCCTCCCTGGTGAGGTGTTCCGGGCACGTCTAACCGGGAGGAGGCCCCGGGGAAGACCCAGGACACGTTGGAGGGACTATGTCTCTCGACTGGCCTGGGAACGCCTTGGGATTCTTTTGGAAGAGCTAGAAGAAGTGGCCGGGGAGAGGGAAGTCTGGGCATCTCTGCTCAAGCTGCTGCCCCCGCGACCCTACCTCGGATAAGCGGGAGACAATGGATGGATGGATGGAACATTTCAGCCAGAAATAATGGTGTCTCTAGCTTCTACTCTACTTACACTGTAGGCAGTGATGGCGGAGGTGATGTTTTCAGAGTTAAAGTGGACTCAGTGGAAGTGGCAACACCCACAGAATGTCCTTTGTGTAGGACAGGAATGAGGCTGCAGGATGCCAAGGTGGCACATACACTGGCAGCATTGACAGTTCGGGTGAAAGGTGACCAGTTATGAATGGAAGAAGTTTGAAACCACCAGGTTAGTGGTCTGATCAAACTGAGTAACTGGGCCAGAAAGATCTTTGCCAGGGTGGTGACCAAATGGTTACTCTAACTGGGCTGAAGGCGTCCTCTGCTGAGACAGGAGAGCCGGTCAGTAGGTCAGCCATCCCAGCAGCACTCCGTCGATCGGCTGAAAATCCAAGAATTCTGTACATGATGTGGCTGACTCTACCGAGAGAGAAAACTGAATTTAAATTTGAGCAGAGCTTTACATGAACAGGGCTGAGGGCTGGGGGCTCGGGGGGCTTCACAGCCCTTGGGTTTGAATCTCAGCTCAAGCATTGAATGACTTAACACCTTCATCCGCCATGACACGAGAATTAGGGCCTAGTGAATCAGTCTGTGTGTCCATTAGAGAATGACTTACAAATCTAATTAAATATTCTAAATAAACCCTTGTTATATATAGTGCCTTTCATGTCAAGTCTATCTATCTATTATATAGTGCCTTTTCTATCTATCTATCTATCTATCTATCTATCTATCTATCTATCTATCTATTGGATGTAAATTAGAGAACTGAAAGTACAATAGCACAGGTTTGAGCCGCTGCTATTTTTAATATATTTAAATAATTTGGATAGGAATTTAAAATTAGAAGCTGGTTAAGTTTGCAGATGATACCAAGATAGGTGGATTTGCAGATAATCGAGAATCGGAGGGACTCGGACAGCAGACAGGCTTGGGCAGATTTGTGGATGATGAAATTTAATTTCAGGAAATGTAAAGAATTACACATAGAAAGTAGAAATGTTAGGATTAGGAATCCCAAGATGGGCGGCACGCTGGCGCAGTGGGTAGCGCTGCTGCCTCGCAGTAAGGAGACCTCGGTTCGCTTCTCAGGTCCTCCCTGCGTGGAGTTTGCATGTTCTCCCCGTGTCTGCGTGGGTTTCCTCCGGGCGCTCCGGTTTCCTCCCACAGTCCAAAGACATGCAGGTTAGGTGGATTGGCGATTCTAACTTGTGCTTGGTGTGTGGGTGTTTGTGTGTGTCCTGCGGTGGGTTGGCACCCTGCCCGGGATTGGTTCCTGCCTTGTGCCCTGTGTTGGCTGGGATTGGCTCCAGCAGACCCCCGTGACCCTGTGTTCGGATTCAGCGGGTTGGAAAATGGATGGATGGATGGAGGAATCCCAAGACACATTAAGTCCCAGATAGTTGCAAGAGCACTTACTAATAATGCCCACTAGAGGGGGATATACCGCCAAACAACGGCGAGTTTTCAGACACAGAAATGTCATAAACATTTAAAAAGATGTTATTTTTCACAAAAATGCTCTGTTACATGGAGAAGCTCTGCAGAGCACAACGACAAAATGGAGTTGCCTAGAAACACCAGGCAAACAATGGAGGAGTCCAGAGGTGCAGTCAAAAAACATACAGGTCAAAATGTCAAAACTAGCAAAGCACAGAAAAGGCACGAGAACTCACCAGACTTCTATAGCGCATTCACAGTGAACCACCAGGAACTATGGGAAACCTTCCAGATGTATAGGGCAGAGGGCAGATCTTGGTGGTGATTGGCTTGTGGAAAATGAAATGGACGAATCCTGTCCAAAATGGGCTTACATTTAAACTTGTAAACTCACTACCACTTTTTGGCGTGTTAAAGAAGTTCCTACTGGAATAAAAAAACTGTGAGGTTGTGCATTGATTGGATAGTCATTTTACATTATTTCTATATCTTATCTGTGATAAGATGGGTTGCAATCAAAGTAGACCTCATTGTAGTCTTCATTAACACTTATAGTGCAAAATCTATTTGAAAGTACTTTGTAATACAAGTAATAATAACGTGTGTTTCATTTTTCATTCCAACAGATGGTGCACCACAAAAATTTGTAGTAATAAATGCATTTAATTTTTCATTCCAACAGATGGCACATCACTAAAATTTGTAGCAATAAAATGCATTGAATTTTTCATTCCAACAGATGGCACATCAAACAAATGTGTAGTAATAAATTGCACTGAGTTTTTCATTCCAACAGATGGTGCATCACAAAAATTTGTAGTAATAAAATACATTGAAGTTTTCATTCCAACAGATGGTGCATCACAAAAAATTGTAGCAATAAAATGCATTGAATTTTTCATTCATAGATAGATAGATAGATAGATAGATAGATAGATAGATAGATAGATAGACACTATATAACACGGATAGATAGATAGATAGATAGATAGATAGATAGATAGATAGATAGATAGATAGATAGATAGATATGAAAGACACTATATAACATAGATAGATAGATAGATAGATAGATAGATAGATAGATAGATAGATAGATAGATAGATAGATAGATAGATAGATAGATTTGAAAGCCACTATATGAGATAGATAGATAGATAGATAGATAGATAGATAGATAGATAGATAGATAGATAGATAGGACACTCACTTGAAAATAAAACAAAAGTTGATATTCCGGTGTTCAAACTCTTCAAGCGCTCGGTAAGAAATCAGTCGGACTGGCTTCGGCGCTCGATATGCCCAGTATAGCGCGACTGAAGGGAGGCGGGCATTCAAATGAGACACGTGACATCGCGACCTCTTGATTGGTTGTTAGAATATTCCCCTTTACGATTTGCGTTTTCAATAGCAATGAGAGAACCAGCAGGACGGGGCCGAGACGGAGAGTAGACGCTCTTTGGCAGAGGAAGATGCTGGAGGGCAAGAAAGAAAGACTAAAATGTCTCTTGAAAAAGATTGACGTGAAAGCCACTCATGCCATTAAGAACTTCATGAGAGACAGGTAGGACGTGCCGACCGCCGTCATAACTCGGTCTACGAAGGCGTACACACTGGCAACGTGTCCGCTGTAGATGAGCTTTATTTAGAGTGTTAAACGTTTCGTCGATTAAAACGGAAGAGAATGAAACCAAAACTTCTGTTCCGTGTTTTTCCTTTTGGACTTTTAATTTACTAACAAAACATGGCCAAGAAAGAGCGGTTAGCAAAATGATTGGAATCGCCACACTAGACTCCTAAACCTAGCAGCATTAAATGACACTTCAGATTAATCAATTTTTGTAAAGTTATGCTAATATTACCATAGAATTTCAAGCATTTTATGTTAATTAACTAACAAAATCGTCCTCAACATCTTTAATAAATGCAATTTGACGAAAACACATTTCCCTGACCGGGAATCGAACCCGGGCCGCGGCGGTGAGAGCGCCGAATCCTAACCACTAGACCACCAGGGATCTCTGATTTAATGTTTGTCGGGACTCTTTTTATGTGTTTCGTGTTTAGCTGGTTATTTAGTGTGTATTTTAGGAGTTGTGTGGCAACGCAGTAATTAGTACCGCAGCCTCGTAGATTATTCCTACGTCAGCCTGAATTTTTCCTCTCTCATCCTCAAGGACGTGCCCGGTTAGGTTCATTAACGATTACAAACGGGACCATGGTTGAGCCTGCAATGGACTGGCACCTTATTTAGAGATGG